>NC_028646.1:17578041-17586817 GCF_001406875.1 Solanum pennellii
ATTCTAATTGCTGGAAATCTGCCAAAACGCGGCTGGGTCGACGGACCTCGCGACGGACCGTCGCGGTCACAACGGACCGTCGTGGACTCCGTCGTCCCATACTTGGGTGCAATTCTTCTGCTGCTTTCTTCATTCCCCTCGACGGCAGGTATGACGGACCGTCATAAGCACAACGGTCCGTCGAGGGTCTTCGTTCCAAAATACTTCAACTCTCGGAATTTGGGTACTGGGATCACTTCTCTGAACTTCACGACGGACCTGCAGGACGGACCGTCATAGCCATGACGGACCGTCACATGCTTCGTAATCCCACACTTGGTCAGACTTCCCCATCTTCCTTCAGCAGCTGCACTACGTTGCCACCTACGGACCGTCACAAGCACGACGGACCGTCATAAGCTCCGTAGGTGGTCTCTTCTGCATTTTTTTGCTCAAAATCTCCACATTCAGCCTTGGACAGATTTCCTGCAAAACAAAGAGAAACTTATATCAAAATTAGCACAAAAAGGCTTTCGGACACAATAAACTTAAGGAAAAAGTATTAATTATACCGTAAAACCACGGTATATCAAATATCAATCATATCATTTACACAAGGCAATTCAAAAGCTTCAATTACCACACATAAGACTCAACATACTATTACATGAGTCAATTATGCCAAATCTTAACTTATCAACATGCTACATATCATTTCATAAAGACTCACCATGTCAAAATGCACAACATAACTCTAAACAAGCAAATTATCAAAATTTCCAAGTTGAAAGCACATTTCACTGTAACTTACTGTAACAACATAAAAAATGCACGTTTTTGCAAAACTTCACCCACAAATCAAGAAAGTTAAATTTTTAGTCATTGTTTTCATTATTAGTAAGAACAACTAACCTTAGTTATCAAACAAATGAGGGTAACGGGACTTTATGTCGGCCTCGGCCTCCCATGTCGCACCCTCAACTAGGTGATTCTTCCATAACACCTTTATGGAAGCCACCTCTTTGTTACTCAATTTCTTTACTTGCCTATCAAGAATTTGAACAGGAAATTCCTCATAGGAGAGGTTATCCTTCACACCAAGACCCTCAATAGGAAGAATAGACTAGTAATCACTGATACACTTCTTAAGCATGGAAACATGGAAAACCGGATGAACCAAAGCCAATTCACTATGGAGTTTAAACTCATAGGCAACCTTACCAACCCTTTGCAAGATTTCATAGGGACCCACATAAAGAGGACTCAACTTTCCTTTATTGCCAAATCTAACCACCCCTTTCATAGGTGAAATATTCAAGTACACTTTATTACCTTTTTCAAAACTCTAAATCCCTTCTCCTATGATCGTCATAAGACTTTTGCCTACTATAGGCTATTTGCAACCTATTTTTTATGATAGGAACCTTCTCCAAAGTCTTATATCACCTACTTCAAACCTACCAATAGGAAACCTACACCTCCTACCATATAAGGCTTAATAACGAGCCATAGATATGGATGAATGGAAACTATTATTATAAGAAAACTCCACCAAAGGCAAATGATTATCCAAATTTCCCTTGAAATCAATAATACAAGCCCTAAGCATTTCATCAAGGGTTTGAATAATATGCTCCGCTTGACCATCTATTTGGGAATGAAAAGCGGTGCTTAGCTTCACCTTAATACCCAATCATTCTTTGAATGACCTCCGAATCTAGATATGAATTGTGCAACTGATCCGATTAGATGGATACCGGAATACCATGGCAACACACAATTTCATCTATGAAGATCCATGAGTAATCTTCCGCTGAATAGGTAGATTGACAAGAATGAAAAGAGCGGATTTGGTCTACCTATCCACGACCACCCATATTGAGTCATATTGCTTTTGTGTCCGAGGCAAACCTACAATAAAATCCATA
This sequence comes from Solanum pennellii, assembly GCF_001406875.1. NCBI lineage: Eukaryota > Viridiplantae > Streptophyta > Magnoliopsida > Solanales > Solanaceae > Solanum > Solanum pennellii. Next base: position 17,579,949 of record NC_028646.1, read on the forward strand.
TTGATGTCTTCCCACTTCCAAGTAGGAACTTGTATTTCTTGTAGTACAACACCTGACTTTTGATGTTCGACTTTCACTTGTTGGCATTTTGGACAATTAGAAACAAATTTTTCTATGTCCTTTTTTAAACCTTCCCACTAAAATACTTCCCTAAGGTCAATGTACATTTTTGTCGAACCTGGATGAATGGAGTAGTGGGACAGATGAGCTTTCTCAAGGATCCTGTTCCTCAACATACCATAAGGAACTCACAACCTTCCTTAATACCTCAAGAAACCATCCCCACCTAAGGAGAATGACTCATTAAGCTTGCCAAGAACCGATTCTTCAACTCCATCAATGGTTGATCAAGGTGTTGTTTGTACTTTACCTCAACTACCAAATATGACTAGGAGTTATGATGGACCATAAAACCACCATTCGAAGAATATTCCAATCTCATATCCGATCTAGACAACCTATGAACATCATTCACTAGGTCTTTCTTGGCTTCCTCTATATGAGACACACTCTCCATGTACATACGACTTAGAGCATCTGCAACAACATTGGCCTTGCTGTGGTGCTAGAGAACTCTCATGTCGTAATCCTTCAATAATTCCAGCCACCTTTTTTGTCAAAGATTCAACTCCTTTTGAGTAAACACATATTGTATACTCTTGTGGTTGGTATACACATCAACATGGAAACCATAGAGTAATGCCTCCATATTTTACAAGCAAATACCACGGCCGCTAACTCAAGATTATGAGTTGGATAGTTCCTCTCATCCACCTTAAGTTTTCTAGAAGCATAGGCTACTACCTTCCATGTTTCATAATAACAGACCATAAAACCCACTCGGGATAAATCATAATACACAACGAAGCCCTTTGTACCCTCCGGTAAAGTCAACACCGGAGCAAAAGTAAGACTATGTTTCAAGATCTGCAAGCTTCTCTCACACGTCTCCGACCACTCAAATTTCATACTATTTTCGGTCAAAATAGTCACGACAGATTCAAAGGATACAAAACCATCTACAAACCTCCGATAATAACCCTCTAGACCAAAGAAACTCCTAATGTCAGTTGGAGTCAATGGTCTAAGCCAATTTTTCACCGCCTCGGTTTTCCTTGGATCAACCTCACTTCCTTCACTAGAGATGATATGACCAACAAATGCCACCGACCTCAACCAAAAAAACACACATTTTCTATACTTGGCAAATAATTAGTTCTCCTTAAGCACTTGTAAAACCACCCTTAAATAGTCCATATGATTACCCTCATTTTTTGAATATACCAAGATTTCGTCAATGAAGACAATGATAAATGAATCTAGGTAAGTTCGAAACACCCTTTCATGAGATCCATAAAACGCCGCCGGGGCATTATTGAGACCAAGAACCATTACTAAAAAATCATAGTGACCATATCTAGTCCGAAATGTTGTTTTCGGTATATCCTTACTCTCACCCTAAGTTGGTGAAATATCGATCTCAAGCCAATCATAGAAAAGTAGTTTTGCCCTTGGAGTTGATCAAACAAGTCATAAATAAGAGGGAGAGGATACTTGTTGTTAATAGTTACTTTATTGAGTTGGCGATAATTGATACACATTGTAAGGGACCCATCCTTCTTCTTCACAAAAATACCAGAGCAACCCATGGAGAAATACTAGGTCTAATGAAGACTTTGTATAGTAATATTTAAGTTGAGCCATCAACTCTTTAAATTCGGTAAGAGCCATCCGATAAGGAGGTATTGAAATGGGATCTATATCAGGTAACAAGTCGATACCAAATTCAATTTCCCGTTTATGAGGAACACCGGGAATATCATTAGGAAAGACCTCCGGAAATTCCCTTAGTACGGGGACCGACTCAATGGGAGGAATTTCGGAGTTTAAATCTTTCACTCTTACTATATGGTATAAACACCCTTTAGAGATCATTTAAAAGCTTTCAAACAAGAAATGATACGACCTCTATGAATAGAATTTCCCCCCTTCAACTCTAAAACGAATTCATTTGGAAAGTTAAACTTCACCACCCTTGTTCTACAATCTATAAAGGCAAAGCAAGCATGCAACCAATCCACATCCAAAATGACATCAAAATAAAGCATATCAAGTTCTACTAGTTCATCATAAGTAACTTTATTGGGCAACATAAAAAATTATATACACCCTCTTTGCAACAACCGACTCACCCACAAGGGTAGACACTAGGTTTGTGCAGGATATCGAGTAAAATGTCAAACTTTTTAGCTACTGGAGGAGTAACAAATGACAAGGTATCAACGGTAGATACTAGAGGAGTAACAAATGACAAGGTAGCACCGGGATAAAGTAAGGTATATATATCAATAGCGAAGACTTTAAATATACCGGTCACCACGTCAGGGGAAGTCTCTTGCTCACCCCTTAAGCGGAGAGCATAGAAATGATTTTTCTTCGGAGCATCATTAGAACCGCTAGCTTGACCACTACCCTTGTCTTAACCCTTAACATTAGGGCAATCCTTAACATTGTAGCCACTCTTGCCACAACCAAATCAATTGCCTATTCCAATTAATCATTCACCTAGATGACCCTTTCCACACTTGGCACAAGTATTCTTCTTGTTCAGTTAACTAGTATCCCTTCCCTTCTTAGGCCTAGGGTTAGACACCCTATAATCATGAGCCTTAGGGAACTTGGAAGGAACTTGATTAGACACTCTCTTGTTGAACCTAGGTTTCTCTTGAATCTCAAGTCTACCCTTGGAAGAACCACCACCAAAAGTTCTTGCCCTCTTGAAATCTCAACTCTTCCTCTTAGACATTTCCTCTTCCACTTGTTGAGCATGAACCATGAGACGAGAAATGTTCAAATTTTCATGTGGCATAGCCGAATGACACTCCTCTTGCATGTCATCTTACACTCACGTCATAAAGATGTTCATTTCATCCCTAGGATCGGAAACCAAAGGAGGAGAATATTTTGATAATTGATTGAATTTTAAGGAGTATTCAAGCACACTAATACCTTATTGATAAAGGTTGATGAGCTCCACTACTTGGGCTTCCCGCTTCTTCCTAGGAAAGAATCTATCAAGAAAATCCTTCTTGAACACCTCCCAAGTCACCACTCCACCCCTTAATGACTTATTGTCCCTCCATTGGACATACCAAGTTTGGGCCACACCTTCGAGTTGGTAAGTGGCTAACTCGGCTGTCTCACTAGTAGTTAACCCATGGGTATAGAGGCTCTTGTAGATTTCATCAATGAACTCATAGGGGTCTTCTTCAACCTTGGAACCATCGAAAGTAGGGGTTAATTCCAGTGAAATTCCTTAAATGGCAGGCCATGGTATCAACTTATTGGTTTGGTCGGGGTACAACCTCCCAATTATCTTGGGCCGTCATTGCTTGACTTTAGTAGCGGAGGCTTGTGCTTTGATAGTAATGGCTTGGACCATTTGTAAAAGTGGCACCATCCTTCAAAGGAGGATCGACCGAAGCTTGGTCATAATTAACATCTTCTTCAAGAGGAGGAAATTCATCACCACAGGGAGGAACTCCTACATTGGCAATCTCTTCTTCAAGTCTTCGTACTGCCTTCCTTATAGTATTCATCGCCTATAATTACAATAAGAGGATTAGAAGCAATAGAACATAGAGCTAACACTCTAGAGGCACGATATTCGACTTCCAAGAAAGTGTGAGGTTTCTAATCATCATATAGGTTCCTATTCATAACAGTTGTGTGCTTCACAATTATGAGTACGAATCTATACAAACGTGGTTGAGAGAGACACCGACTCTAAGATATTTAAAGTCATGCTCTGATACATAGTTTGTCACATCCGAAAAACTCCCTTGACGTAATCGGCGTCGTCGTCCTATTTGAGGACTAAGACTAGCCACTTAGCTTACATCATTACATTCATAGGTCAAACTTAGCGAAAATTTAAAAACTTTTTCATTACTTCTACATTGTAGTTTACATAGACTTCTACATACACATCATAGATATATATTGAGTATACATAAACCTTTCGTATAAAAAAATTACTTAATCTTCTACTTTTATTGCACATACATATATAAAAAATATAACATAGTCTCAAAAACATGTCTCACCTCATAACCATCTTACAAGCGTATATCAAATCGGGACTAGCCCATACATAAATACAATAAGACCACATATAGGTCATACAATGTTTAGTATCCAAATGAAAAGAAAATAAAAATGAGTCTTAAAAACTAAAGCAACATTATAGGGTTGATAGTGGCATTGCCCTTTGAAAGTGAGGGCCTACCCAACTTGGACGATTAAGAATTCCAAGTCTTCTTCAAAGTTGTCCCAAAAACCACTTCAACGATCGGAACCTAAAATGTTGGGGAAAAGGAAGAAATGGGGTTAGTACACCAGTTGTACTAAGTGTGAGACCATTAACTAGTCTTCATATAGGGGCAACATAGTTCAAGAACTAAGAGATAGGTATAATCCCTTTACATACCACTTGGAAATTGGGGTTCCTCTCATGGGAATCCAATGGATGAGTATCCCTCATTGGGGAGTCAACAACACATGTGTAACTATAAGGTGAATCATCCTCTATGAAAAGTGATCACCTCCCATTGTCAAGCTCACTCGGTGCTAAGCTAAGTCCCTTTCGAAATGTCTTTAATGTCTTTATTAATCATAATAACTTAATGTAGGTCACAGGGCCTAACCCTTGTATTATCATCATAATCATAGCTCAAATAAAATTGCATGAGTATAGTCCTTCCAGTACAATTCATATAATTGAGGTTAGCACATTTACTTATCACTTCATAATAAGGAAGATTGGTAAATCATCACAATCCTTATAACTTTTACATCTTAGCAAACACCTCACAAACTATAGCCAAGACATTTCTATTCAAATCATACCAACCATATCAATACTAATGCAAGGCATACTATACAACATCTGGACATAATCACAATAAACAATAATTGAATTAAATAATTGGGATCACAAGACTTACGAAGTCTCCTTCATAATCCATCATCAAGTTCTTACCATAAACCCGTTATATAGCCCAATTAGGGTATAATATCATCACTCATCAATAACCAACATGATAACAAAGTCAATTGTTTCACTATATTACAATTCATCCACTAGTTCATAGCTTAAGATAGGATACTTAAGTCAATTCACAACATACTTCATAACCTAGATCGACTTCTAAAGAACTAGAATAATAGGAGTATAATTCATCCTAATTGATTGATTATTTATAAAACAACATCTTAGGATAGTAAATCAACCAATAACCAATTCAATTGAACCAACATAACACAATTCACATCAAGATCACAACCTAGTGTTTAGGGGTAAACGTTATCTTCTACAAACTAGACCGATACATAATGATATATCATATTTAATATATAATACATGTTAATATATTCATAATATCCAAAATAAATCATAAACAATTCAATTTATAACATCAATTTCGAGATTGGGAAAGACCCACATGAAAACTCGACTTTTGGAATTCAATTTGATGGAACCCTTCGAGAAAGGCGTTCACAAAGGTGAAAGAGATCACATACCTCACTAATTGATGAATATTTATGTATTAACTTGACCCTTTGAATCCTTTAAACCCACCCCTAGCTTGGTCTTCAATGGAGTTCATGACTAGACAGAGAAATAAGAGAGAAGGAAAAGAGTTTGGGTTTGGGAATTGTAAGAGTTTAAGTTAGTCTAATTATCTTAGGGGCTTTATACAGGTAGTTAATTAACTTAATTAGACCTAACTAATGTCCCAACTAATTAATTAAGCCTCTATTAATTAATGGAACCCAACTTAAAACGTGCAGAAACTTAGGCCCTCATAGATGAGACCTAGATAGACGGTCCGTCTATGAGACGACGGCTGCTGCTCCCTCTGTGTTGCACATCTGTCGCTATATTCTGAGATTTTCAAAATGAACCTTTAGACAAATTTACTAAGTTACCATCGACGCCCCATCGATTGACACACGCCCCGTTGATAGCACTCGTCTCTGCACAATGCCTTGGATAGTCCTTTGACCCCAAAATGAAAGGGTCTTTCTCAAGGGCCCTTGGTTGGTCCTTGGGAGTCGTGCCCGGAAGTTTCGACTATATTCATAAAAAAAGACCTTAAAACAGTGTCTAAACCTTTTGACACTTATGTTAGGCTCTAGAACACGTGTTAGATTTTTGAAGTGTTACAGTAGTTACAGTGAACATAATCATTCATAAATCTTTTCAACTACAAGTTGTCTTACACTCATGTTGTGTTTGAAAATTTATATTCAAAAAATCATAATATTGACATCAAAAATATAGATTTTCGATTAAAGCAAGAGCGAACAAATGGCATAAAAGATTGGAGTCCGTCAAAATATCTTTTAGATAAATTTGGAGAATTTATCCATCCTTTGTCCACTATAAACCGCAAGAATATATAATCACATGATAATTAAATGTTATAAAAGGGTCGAGCATTAAATGTCAATACATTGAAATAGTCTTTTAAGTTTTTGAAGTTGTGAATGAATATTTAAAGGTTCAAGCCAAAAGGGGACAAGGGATGGGTACAATACAAAGTAACATTTAGAGGAAGGATAGATACTTACTTGAATACTAGAGGCTGAGGTAAATCCAAAAGTATCAACTAAAATTTGTACAAAATGAGGGTCGTTGTAAGATGGACAGCTAAGCTCACAAAAGATTTTCTGCTTTTCTGATAAGCACCAACGGGGCTGAGTATATCCAAAAGACAGATGCTGAATATTTTTAACATAGCAATAGGAAATCTTATTAATTGTTGAATTTATATATATATATATATATATATATATATATATAT
>NC_028646.1:17587577-17622102 GCF_001406875.1 Solanum pennellii
ATATATACAGGAACTCAGTCCTCCCCTTTAGTTGAGGTCCCTTCTCAATATTTTTATATATTAACAAGACACATTTTTGTATATAAATCATACGCCTCACATTTAAGGACTTACCCTCTTCCTGTGTTATGTAAAACGTCTTATCCCATGCCGACACATTTTAAAGTGTTAAATAACTTTTTAACTAGAACCTTAATGGGTGACTCACAAAAAAATTTCACCTCACAAAAGAAATTGCACCTCCAAATGGCCTCGTAATTTTTGAAATTATCAAAAAATTATAAACTCAACGGTGTAAAAAAAGTTATTTTTATCAAATCAACATTTTTGCACCATGTTTGGCCATTGAATACTTATAGCTATCAAGTGTTCAATCCTACGTTTATTCTCTGAACTTACTCCTCCCCTTTAGTCGATCTCCCTTCTCAATTTTTATATATAAATTATACATTTTATATATAAATTATATGCCTCTCGTTTAATGACTTACAATTGTCATGTGTTATGTAAAAAATTTTGTCCCACACCCTCACTTTCAATGATTTGAATAACCTTTTAACTCAAACCCAAAATGGGTAACTCGTGAAAAATTTCGTCATCAAAAAAGAAATCTCACCTCCTAATGGCCTCGTAAGTTTTGAAAATATCAAAAAATTATAAACTCAACGGCGTCAAACAATATTATTTTCATTAGACCAACATTTTGGCGCCACGTGTGGGCAAGGCGTACTTATAGCTATCAAGTGTTTCATCCTACATTGTTTCTCTGAACTCACTTCTCCCCTTTAATCAATCTTTCTTCTCGATTTTTTATACACAAAAATGATATATTTTTATATATAAATTATATGCCTCACATTTAAGGACTATGCACACTCTTCATGTGTTATGTAGAACGACTTTTCTCTATGTCCACACCATTTAATGTTTCAAAAAAAAATTATAAATTCAAAGGTGTCAAACAATCTTATTTTAATTAAATCAACATTTTGGCACCACGTTTGGGCAAGGCATACCTATAGCTATACATTTTGATAAATAAATTGTACGCCTAACATTTAAGGACTTACGCTCGTCATGTGTTAAAAATGTATTGTCCCACACCCACACCTTTTAATGTTTTAAATAACCTTTTAACTCACACCAAATGGGTAACTGTGAGAAATTTCCCCCTCACAAATGAAATCGCACGTCCAAATAGCCTCGCAATTTTTTGAAAATATCTAAAAATTCAAAGGTGTCAAACAATCTTATTTTCATCAAACAATCAATATTTGTTGCCAGGCATACTTATAGCTATCAAGTGTGTTATCCTCGAGCTCCCTTCTCAATATTCAATATATAAGCACAACACCTTTTTTTTAAATAAATCATACGCCCCACGTTCATGGACTTCCACTCGTGATATAAAATGTCTTGTTCCACGCCCACACCTTATACGACCCTAAAAAATGAATAAAAATTATATTTTAATCCCTAAATAATTAATTCGCGGATATGTTATTTCATGTATTTTATCCCAATGAAACATCGAATAAGCTCATCCTAAAATTAATTTCAACATTAAGTAATTTTATGTTAGACTTGATGAGTCAAAATATTATTATAGAAATTGTTAAATTTAATTTGAAGTGTTACCTTTTATTGCTGAAACGTTATACATTAAATAAGCTGTGTGATTTCTTTCTATTTCTTTTGTTATTCATTTTCAATTTATTAATGTTTAGGTATTCTTTAAACCTAAATATTCTAAGTTTTTCCCTGAGAATACACGGTACAACTTTCAAAACAACTTCTCGTGTTCCTCTGTTTAGAGGGGTATCACTCATAACCCTTCAAACGAGTTGTATGTTCCGACAAAAAAACTTAACAAACATTGCGGTAAAAAAGGTGTTTTGCCGCTTATAGACATATGTTATGTGTATATATATATATTTATATATATATATATATATATATGAGATAGATGAAAAGACTATCTCACAGTGAAGTAGGATTCAACATCAGATTGAACATACAAACTATATATGAACGGTTTCGTTTCTCTTCGTTTGAACAATGTTGAGTACATAAACAGTAAAGAAACAAAAATTGATATACAAAAGTTAGGTATTATGATTCATTTATGAATGATTTAGTTTGTAATGTTCTTTCTGAAGTTCGTATTTAAATGTTTTGCTTTTTTTCGATTTAACTTTTCGTTCATCGTCGATCTCGTTGTCTTTTACAAGTTGTATGTCATTTGGAATAGTTTCAGTATGATTTTATAGCATGTGAATTTCAGTTGTTGACTTGATATTTGAATACCTGAAAAGACTTAAAAATCTCAAAACTTTCCATTATTCTCACTCAAAAACAGGAGCAAGGCCATGTCACTTGGAGGACGTATCTAAAAGAAAAAATACTTATCGGGAAAAATGTTTCAGCTACTTAATATGGTGATGTATCAAATACATATACTCCGACAACTAACACAGGTAATATAACTTCTTATACTAATCAATAGATCTATATTATAGATACTTCCTACCAATATTGGAAGTGAAAGTTTAAACGATCAAAGTATTCAATTATGTTAAACTTTAACCATACTACTCCTAACTTCAAAACTCTAGATGCATATACAACTAATTTAAAATATTGTTCCTACTTAGATGATACAACAAGAATTGAGAATGGTGAAGGATACATAAAACGTCTTGGTTATGGCCCAAAACCTGATACTACTCGTACAACTCAAAGGAAAGCGGTAGAGTTAGAAGACTCCCTTAAAAAGGTGAAGGAGGAAGCTGCTATTGTCCAACATGGTTTACATAAACGATTATATGCAGCTGAAGCCGTGGTAGATAACCAACAATATCAAATAAGAACTCTAGACTCACAATTTGAAGTTGTATTGGCATGTCAAGATGATATTTTGAAACAAGTGGAACTGTTTATGAGCTCATCACGATTAAGGTTTGGCATAGTACACTTTAAAATATACTCATTACAAGTTGTTTAACTAAATAGAAATAATTTATAGCATTTCAAACCTAATATATAACTACATTTCTTTCTCATGATACAGTGACCAATGAGAGATTTCAATTCTGTTTGTTTTCTCTATTTTCATATTAGATTTCCTCTTCTTGAATATGTATTTGACTATAATTAGTTCAATTCATGTAGTTTTAGCTTTATCGTTCAAGACTAATTATGGAATCATCTGTTAGTTTAATTTTATTCTGTTAGATTTCCTCTTCAATTAATTTTGTTGGCTCTGTTTTCATATTAGATTTTCTCTTCTTGAACATATAATTTGTTGTTTACTATTAGTTCAATTCATTAGTACAGTTATCTTTCTTCTTCAAGAATTATTGTGTTTCAATTCTGTTCTTTTTTATTTCCCTTCAAGAAAAAATAATATTTATGTACTCTTTAATCTACAAATAAACTTTTTATATTATGAAGATTGAAATCGTTGCTAATTATGCTATTTTTTGGTGATAAATTTATTTCGTTGGTAAAAGTAGTTTCTTAGTGACGATGCGATAAATTTTAGCTACAAAATGGCAAGAAAGTAGTCAATAACTTATACTTTAGTGACTACAAGATAATGCGTATGTGAAAGATAGTATTTAGTGACGAAATAATATATCTTCAATGAGGAAGTAGATATATGATTGGAGACGAAGAAAATCATCACTTATTCAAATGAAAAATTAGTGACGCAATCATTCCCATCATCATTAGGATTTCTTTAGTGATGAAACAATGTCATTACCTATAAAACATATAATTCCATGAAAATCACGTTTTTCATGAATCAAATGCATTTAGGGAAAATAATAGATTAATAAACAATTCATGTATAATTTGTGACAAAACACTAATTTGTCTCAATATACATTTAGTGACCCATGCTTTAGGGATGAATGATTGAAGAATATTTTCTTTTCAAAATATTATTTTTGTGATGAAAGATGAACTTAAACTGACAAAATATTTCATCTCAAATAATCAAAATTTTTTTACTGGTATCATCAAGTGTTTGAATTGGACATTGTGCCTGGCCATCCATTTGAGTGTGAAAGGATGTACTTAATTTAACTTGTGTACCAAACTCTTTTGAAACGACTTCCAAAATTTTCAGTGAATTGAGCTTTCCTATTAGATATTATACAGATTTACACTCCATGTAGTCGAACTACCTCTTTAAAGAACAACCTTGAATACTTTTCAGCTGTATAAGTAGTCTTCACCAGCAAGAAGTGTGCTCCTTTGGTGAGTCTGTCAACTATTACCTATATGGAGTCAATCTTTAAGAATGAGAGAGGCAAACCAGTGACATAATCAATGTTGATCATGTTTTATTTCTAATTTGGTTGTTTTATACGCTGCATATAAACTCCGGGCTTCTGGTGTTCTACTTTTAATTTTGACAATTTGGACAATGAGATACCAATTCTACAACGTTCTTCTTCATGTACCCCACCAATACATTTCTTTCAATTCATGATACATTTTAGTTGACCACGGATGGAAAGAATATCTCGAATGTTGTGCTTCAATCATAATCCTCTTTCATAATTCATCTACAATAGGTACACATAATTTGTTTTGACACCAGAGTACTCCCTCTTGAGTAAGTTCAAACGCCATTGTCATACCATGTTGTACATTCTCCTTAAGCTTTAATAGAATAGGATTAGTGTACTGCTTCTATTTCACTTCCACTACTATATAGGATTCGGTTGCATTTTGAATAATAACCCCTTTCTTTTGGAGATTCAGGAAGGCGAACCCCCAAGATATATAGTTAGCATATATTCTTAGTTATTCCTTGTCGTTCCACAGACTTCCCATAATTACTTTCAAATATTTCATGGCTTAAAGCATCACCTACTAAATTTGCTTTACCGGGATGATACAATATATCAATGTCGTAATATTTTAATAGCTCCACCCATTTTCGTTTCCTCATATTTAAGTCCTTTTGCTTAATCATATATTGCAAACACTTGTGATCAGTGTATATGTCAACATGAACTCCATAGAAGTAGTGGTGCCATATCTTCAAAGCAAATACAATTGTTGCTTGCTCTAGATCATGGGTTGGATAATTTTTCTCATGTGGCCACAACTTCCTTGAGACATAAGCTATAACCTTACCATGGTACTCCCAAAGAATCACAATACACAACGTTGCCTTCTTGAAAAACTAATACATGTGTAGAAGTTAATCTACTTCTCAACTCTTGCAAGCTTCTTTCACACTCATCACTCAACTGGAACGGTGTTTTCTTGTGTTTTAGTTTTGTTAATGGTGCAGCACTAGAAGAGAATCCTTCAACGAACCTTCTTTATTAACCTGCCAATCCAAGAAACTACGGATCTCTGTAAGTGTTGTAGGTCTTGGATAGTTGTTCACGTCTTCTATCCTCTTGTTATCAACCCTTATTCCTTCATCGGATACAATATGAAATAAGAACACCATAGATTTCAACAAGAACTCATATTTATAGAACTTTGCATACAACTTACTATCACGACCGGGGAGGACCCCCTAGACGCAACCGGATCGTTATCCTCGGAGAGGTCTAAGACTAGCCTCTTAGCAATAGTCATTGATTTTAGCATGTATGGAAGCTAAAGTAAATGAAATGATCCTTACATGCAAGATGTGGTCATGAGTACCTACACACACTTAAAGGAATGCATGTAGCTAAGTTGAGTAGGTAGAGGAGTTTTGGGGTGAACACTCATCATGCGTTGAGATGAAGTGTTTAGTAGCAACCTCACTACATCCTAAGAGATTTCTAAGATAGGTCGGAGGATGAATGCCCTTATTGAGTTGAGATGTGGTGTTCAGTGGTTATCCTTAACCTATAGTTTAACGTGTTTAGAATCTGTGGGGGTTGTGTCTAGCACCGTGAGGATACGAAAAAGTGGTTGTCACACATCGTGAGTTGAGATGTTGTATTCAAATGTACCTATTGAGTTGCCTACTCCTCATTAGTAGAGAATGAGTTACTTAGTAGCAATCTCCTTATCCCTTAACTAAGCGCCCACATAGCTGTAGCTAGTGATAAATCAATGTAAAAGCTAAAAAGAATGACCTTACTCTAGGCAAGTGAGGATCCCTCATCCAATAGGGGTTAATGTCGGGATTCCATATCTATCTCTCATGGTCTATGTCGGTTAAGCTAACTCCCACAAACGAAATAAATGTGCTAAGTCTTCTATAGGAGTTTTCTACTTAGGGTAGGTTGTAGAATGAGACGCTATTTATCCATTGCACTAGGTAGGCAATCTTAAAGGGGAGTCTTGGTGATTCTTATTTGAATTTATTGAACTAAGTCTCCTAAAAGAACGTACTACTTAGTGTAGGTGGTTGTGTGGGATGCTATGTATCCATTGCACTAGGTAGGACCTTTCGAAAGGGGAGTCTTAGTGCAACGTCTTCTAAAACAGTGTACTACTTAGGGTAGGTGGTGGTATGGGAAGCCATCTAATCATTGCATTAAGTAGGCATTCCGAAAGGGATTGTTGGTGTGTTTTTGGGTGTTCTTCTATTGTATTGCGATTAAGTGGGTGCTTGTTATCCCTAGGTGAGTATGCCGAAAGGAAGGAAGTCTTGAGGGTCTCTTTGGTGTCTATTGAAGGAGGTATATGTGTACTTTCTTCAAATCTTACCTTCGTGAGTCTTAGGATGATCTTCAAAGGGAAACTCCGATGGAAATAATTCTTATTCCTTATTGGCAATGCTTTTGAAGTTTCACCATTATGGAGTCTACGTAGTTCCTTATAATTGTTAAATGAACTTACTGTAATGTTTGGGATATGTTACTATAAAGTGTCCTTTTGAGTTTAAAATTATGAAAATTCTCCTCTAAGTGTTAAATGATGATTCTTATGATGTTTTGCTTCTATATTCTTGAATGGTTTACTTAATTTACATGAAAATGTGTTTTTACTAAAATGTCTTTTTTCACATGTTTTTACATATGCCATACTTAGTACATTATTTGTACTAAAACCATACTTTTCTATACAATATGTATAGGTTGGAAGCTTTTGAAAGTTTGAAGGCGAATCTTGGGAGAGTTCCTCTCAAGACGAAGTATGTCCTCATATATTCGAGGGATAGTCCTTTTCTTAGTTTTCTTGTTAAATACTTATTATGTATTTCATTTCAGTGTAAAGGGCCGTGTCCCTCAGATATTATGTCATTTCTAAAGTTGGGATTGTGCCGATGAGATTCTCTAAAAAATTATGAAAGACTAGTTTTTATTAAATGTCTTGAAAAGATTTAATTTCACACTACTTTTCATGTCTTATGTAATGGACGATAGTTAAAGGGCTTGTACAAGACCCCAAAGGGTAAAGTACGCCCGTTCACGAAACGAGGATTCTCCCTAACTTCTAGGGGGTACTTTCGGGTCGTGACATGGGGCATCATAAGTGCATTGCACAACGTACAACCTAGGATCATTAAAGAAGAAGAGACTGAAGATAGGATTGGACTAGAGTTGCCTTTCCTAATGAAGTAGACTAAAGATGATAGGATGAAGTTAAAAATAAAGCAATGGATGGTGAACATGTTAAGGATGAATTGGAGATAGGCTTAGTACATGCATTAGTATGGGCTGCCTCATGTAAATTGCACAAGCATGTTTTGGGGAATCATAAGACTGTAGTATTCTTTGGTATGAAGTAAGTCTACTAGAGACTTAATGAAACAAGATTAGGTGACTTCAAGATATGTTAGTGTGTGAGGTAGTATGGGATGCTTCACATGCCTTGCACAAGTATGATTCAGTTGGCTTAGGGGCAGAGTGCTCATATGACATGATGAACTAAGGTCTTAATTATTAAAGTGGATTATGATCAAGAATGACCAAAGAGATGTATTTAGCTTTGGTAGTAGTATGGGATTCTACATTAGCCTTGAACTAGTATATTGAGAGGTAACTTGTGATGTAGTTCACTTTTAAGAAGGACGAGTAAGTAAGTATGTACTCTTATGTGTTTTCAGATGCTTTGTTATGCTTAAGAGGTATATATAATGCTTATGTCTTTATCTCTTCTGATTATGTCTCTTATTGACTAACCCTTTGAGATATCTTATGTTTGGTGTCATAGTTTCTATAATACATATTGTACTAACTCATATTGCTTACTTGTTGTCCATGTAGGGTCTTGAGGACGTTGATTGGCTTTCAAGGTTAGATTTCAAGGCTTCCAAGGAAAGAAAATTGGTGAATCCTCATAGCATCCTAGGACATCACTACTACGTAGTCTTTTATGTCTTTTTATATTTTTAAACATTTATGTGCTGTGACTCAAAAAAATTGTACTCGAGATGTCATTCATGGTTAATGAGACATATGATAGACATTTAATGAAATGTCTTCCGCATTACATTTTAAAAAAAAGATTTAATTCAGTGTATTTTTCATATATATGCATGAATGATCTTCAAGGGCTTGTACAAGACCTCCGAAATATCAAGTATTTCGTCTTATGACCTAAGAATCCCTAACTTCTATGGTGTACATGTGGTTCATAACAAGTGTAAACCCCGTACCAATTAAATCATATTCAATATTTGAAAAGATGGACATACACGTAACCAACTCCGGTGAGGCTTTTGAATTTTTTTGATCCCTTAGTGCATATCGGTGATTTTGATGTCCTCTAGAACTAGCTTCTCCCCTATATACTATACCAAGAACTTTAGGAATATGTAGTCCACTACCTAAAGAAGGTGTTGATGTGGTCGATGAAACAATTGATCATGTCGACTATGCAACGTCACCTACGCCCCTATGAGGGCAATTTCTCATCATATGCCCTAGTGCGCCACACCAAAAAAAAAGCATCTATATCAAACCTTAATGCCCCTAGATGATTACTCCCACATTATTTACAATGCAGTTGAGGAGGCCTTAATTGGTTTGTACATTCTTTCTATTGATGACCCGCTATTTGTGAGCCTTGGTTTTCACTTATTTGCCCAAACTGATTATCCCTAAACCATTTAAACCTTGGTGGAGTAGTAGTTCTAAAGTAGAAAGATTATGGCCTAGGTTGTTTGTTAGAGAATCGAGGCCTATACTCACCTTGTGATGGTGTAAATTGCACCATAGATCTAGCCCTCTTAGAATGCCCTATTTCCGACTCTTGTGTCCTTCTTCTTTGCCTTTTGATCCTAAAAATTTTGCGCAAAATCATGTATCCTTTATTTATCCATATATTTATTCAATGAAGCAATGGTACAATCCCTAATTAAAAATGAATCTAATCTATCCACATATCGATAAACTCTATCCTCCATGGTAGCTACTACATTAGGAGCATATCTAGCCAAGGAATTAAATTTGAGATTGTACTCGCTCAAGATCATACACTACAATAAAATGTACATACGACGAAATTAATTTGGTGACTTTAAAAACAAATGTGTGGAAATAAAGAATTTCACGACATTTAAGAACAAAATTTCATACAACAATGACATTTAGTATCAAATGTCATAAATATAATGACATTTTGTCCAAAATGTCACTATGGCAAAGACATTTATTGAAAAATGTCATTATTTTTAGTGAAATTTAGCGACAATGACATTTAAATGGTGAAATTTTGATAGAAATATCGAATATAATATGACATTTATTACAAAATATCATCTGTATTAGTGACATTTAGAAAAAATTATCACTTCAATAGTGACAATTAATAGAAATATTGAATATATTATTACATTTACTGCAAAATATCATTGATTTTAGTAACATTTAGAACAAATATCACTAAAATAGTGACATTTAGAAAAAAATGTCACTAAAATAATGACATTTATTGCAAAATGTCATTGTTTCTACCGATATTTAGCGAAAATTGTAATTTAAATAATGACATTTGCGACAAATGTCGAATATAATATGAGATTTATTACGAAATGTCATTGGTTTTAGTGACATTTATAAAGAATATCACTTAAATAGTTACATTTAATTTAAATGTCGAATATGTATGAAATTTACTATAATATTTCATTGATTTTAGTGAAATTTTTTTCTAAATGTCACTAAAAAATGTCATTGATTTTAGCTAGTTTAGCAAAATTGTTGCTAAAATAGCGATATTTCATAAAATGTCGAATATATTACACTACAAATATTTTGTTGTTTTGCCGACTTCAAAATTGGTATTATATTCGATATTTCATGTCGTAGCTAGTGTAATATTTCACGTCGTAGCTAGTGCATCACAAAATTATTAGCTACGACATGAAATTCGTCACTAATTGTTTGCTTCTAGTGACAATTTTCATTTAGTGCTTGAATATATGAACACATACATTTAGTCACCAAACCTTAAACTCCGTAGAAAAGTTTTGTCAACTAAGTTTTCTACCAAAAAATTAATTGGCGCAATTTGTTAAATATTATTAGTCACAAATTTAGAGTTATGGGTGACACATAATTTTGTCACTAACAATGTATCTAATTCATGAAAAAATTATATTTGTCTGATAATTTATTAATTTTTGGTGATCGAAAAATTCATCTAAAAAAATATCTTGTTATAATATAGACAAATTATAGTTCATAGTTAAACATTATAAGTTTTAATAATAAAAATTTAGATTTAATTATGTCATTTATTTTCCTCACTAATAATATAAATAATTGGTGAAAAATATTTTATTGTCTCTAATTAATATGTGATTTAGTGAAAAAAAATTGTCACAAATATATAAGGTGTTAAATAGCACCGACATAAAATTTATACTGAATAATTCAACTAATTGCTACGAAATTTTTATATTTAGATACAAGTTTTTGCTACAATTGTTCATAGTTACAAGTGACAACTTACAAAAAGAATGATAGAAGTGTTTAATTCAATTCTTTAACCGGTGAAAAAGATATTAAAACCAATGAATTCATTCGATTTCGTAAAAATAAAAAAGTTCAATTCATTAATTTCTTAAAATATCGCATTTAATTTTTTATAGGTACCGTGAGTGGGGTACGATTCTACCACTAGATCAAAGATATTTATTGGTTTAACAATTTGATTTTACTCTATGTACTTCTAGAATGATATGTTATATGTGAAGTATGTTGTGACTTGTGTCCCTTACTAAATACATGCATAATGAGAATATGACTTCTTAACTTAGTATGCGAGAGATTCTTAGTCTTGTATTTATGAATGACATGTGACCTTGAATGTTGATAAGAAGGTCCTTTATGTTGAACCTTCAACCTCGTTGGAAGGTTATGATATCCTTGAAGTTTAAAGTCGTAATGGTATCCTTCTTTTGTGAATGGTGGACTTAGGGAGGCTTGAACGACATGAAATCATCCTTAGGAAAGTCATTAAGCTATCCTTTTAACCATTGTAAGGTAACCCTAGGGGACCTCTTTTGTATGACGTAATATGAATGGGTTGTGAACTAGATACTAAACCTCTTCATGTACTCCTTTATTGAACTAATCTATGACAACGAAGGATAGCACCAAGTGAGTATGCAAGGGTAGTAGCTCTAGTAAATTATTAGACTAGAGTACAAATGAACCCACTATATTCCTTAACCATGTTCCTATATGAGATTTGTCCAAGATCTACCATTGGCAAGTAGAACACCCTTAATCGAAGTAGGGTTGATTCTGGATTCCATGCTTAGCTACCATGGTCTATGTCGGTTATTGTCTATTTTTATCATGTGGGATAAATGCAAGTATTGGATAAGTTCTATGATGTTTAGGTGGTGATATGGGACGCTATCTAGACATTTCACAAAAGGCTTTGAAGATGTTAGTGAGTGAGTCCCTAGGTATTATCCAAGGTCAATACTTCTATGTACTTATATGTGATGAATGTATCTGAATTGAACTATTAAAGATAATTATTTTAAGATGAAAAGTATCTTAATAACTAAGTACCTACTTAGAATAGTTAAGGGTTGTCTAGTTATGGTGTGAAGGAGGCATAGAAATTGTCACTTCGTGTCTTACCTAGGGAAGTTTTATGAATGTCTTTAGAAGGGAAAGTAAATTGAATAAGAAGACATGATCTAAACTTAGGTAGTCTTAAGGATTATCTAGGTATGCTTGGAGAGGGTGTATGGGTGGTCTCTTCTTGCATTAATTATCTAAGTCTTTTGATAACCATTTTGGAAGAGAATGTGACACACACACACACACACACGCACACACGCGCGCGCGCACACACACACACACACACACAGAGATATATATATATATATATATGTATATGTATATGTATGATATTTTATGTTGTGAGAATGATCTTATCTATGGTAGTCTAAACTATATCTTAGATGTGTGTGAAGGGATTGTATGGGCGGTGGCTTCATAACTCCCATAAGTCTGACTTAGAATTACCTTAGGTAGGAGGATCTCATGTCTATATGTTTTTATGTGTGATTGTATTTGTGATGTTTGGTACTTAAATGTGGTTCTTACACTTTTTATGTGATGTTTTACTAAAAAATATCATGTTTCATATTAATATCCATTTCTGATGATTTTATGCATTAATCCATGCTTATTACAAGTGCTTCTACTAATTCTATACATTTTTTATATCTAAAAGGTGTAGCTAGAAGGTGAGAAGCGTCGTAAGGAAAGCCTGGAATGTAGTTATTGATCAAGCAAAGTTGAAGTATGTGCTCACGTGACTCGAGGACATAATCATCTTTAGATGTGTTTCATTTCAAAGTATTGTAATAGACTAAGTATTTCTACATTCATAGTGTATGAGCCGTATCCCAAGTATTATTGAGTCTAACATTGGCATATATTGACACTTAGTGTTCCTATGATTTCTATATGAAAGACGTTTTAAGATATTTTCGTGTGAAAATTTTTAGTTTCACACTAATTTTCAGACATGTATGTGCTTAATCATGTCAAAGGGATTGTACAAGGCCTCCGAGAGGTTAAGTACACCGGTTGCACTACGAGAGTGCCATATCTTCTAGGGTGTGCTCTCGGGGTATGAATAGCTTGTTATCAGAGAATATGTTATGAAAGCAGTCTTAGGAATCAAAAAATCTCATAAAGCCACATCTAGTAAAGTCTTGATAATCAGTATGAGTCGTGACACATATATGAGAAAGAGGCTATAGGACGATAGAGTTTAACTTTCTTCATCAATCTTGTGTCGTTCCTATAGATTTGAGGCTGTAAGTGTCTATTCCTAATCTCTTCTCTTGTGTTTATATGAGGTTAATACTATAAGGATGGACACAAGAAGGTCGAAAGAAGGAAGGGTGGATGAAGAAGTTCCTCCTCAAGTTGAGCAAGTTGCTCATGGAGCTCAAGGTGCTCAAATCCCTCTATAAGGTGCTCAAGTCCCTATTGGAGGTCAAGGTAATGAGGTTCCGATGGTTTCCCCAAAAATTACTAATTGGGAGATTAGAGAGACTTTTCTTACTTTAGACCAAGCCATGACTACCCATGTGAATAGGGGTATTGATCCTAGAGTGAATATTGTGGAGACCAGTATGACATCTAGATTGAGAGATTTTGTAAGGATGAATCTTCCTATATTTCTGGGCTCTAAGGTTGGGGAGGATCCCTAAGAGTTTCTTGATGGTGTGTATGAGGAGTTCCACGGGGGTGACTTTTTGGGAGAACGCAGAGTTAGCCTCGTATCAATTGACGGAGGTTGCTCAAAGTGTGGTACACTTAATGGAAAGATGATAGGCCGGTTGAGTCGGGTCCTATAGAATGTGATGAGTTAAAGGAGGGTTTCTTAGGAAGGTATTTTCCCCGTGAGAGAATGGAGGTGAAGGTTGAAGAGTTCATTAATCTCAGGCAAGGGAACATTAGTGCTGAGAAGTATTCCTGGAAGTTCAATATGTTCTCTAGGTATGCTCCATGCTTGGTGTCTAACCCTAGGGATGAAATGAGTAGGTTTCTAGCCTGATTTGCCTACATGTTGAAAGAAGTGTGTCGTACGACCATGCTCCAAAATGACATGAACTTTTCTAGACTCATGAGTTATGATAAATCCATTGAAGAGTCTAAGCTTAGTACGATTGCAAGGAACTTGAAGAGGAGAGGACCAAGTTATCAAAACAAACCTATTTTCAATAAGAGGGATCAAACTCAAGATGAACCTAGGGATCCTAAGGTCAAACTTTAGAATGTTAGTGGTTTCAAAATGGTAAGCCTACTCGTGCTACTTGTGGTGCACTATGGGGAGTGTCTAATTGCTATCGGGAATCTCTTTGTTTGTGGTAAGGATGGACATAAGATGATGGTTTGTCCTGCTATTACGTCTAGAGGAAAATAAGGTAGGCAAGTTACTCCAAGTGTTCCGGATAATGATGCTCCAAAGAAGAATCATTTCTATGCACTAAAGGCAATAGAAGAAAAGCCGGATGACATGAGGATGTTGGTAAGTTATAGCTTCTTTCTTTTAGTTGTTATGAGTTCCTTGTATGTTGGGGAGTATGGTGAGTAGTAGAGTTTTTATTGAATTTCTCATCTCTTCTATTCAACACAAGCTTGAGAGTAGAATGTCATAGTAGCATATTACACATTGCATTGTGTTTAGCAGTCTTGTTGGAAGTGAATCTAATTGATTTCTTGCATTGTGCATTTCATGATGTTATTAGAATGTTGTAAAATGTGTTTATATGGTTTTATCTTGCATATTAGCATGTTTCCATCATCACTTGCCTAAATGTTGCATTTTATAGAATTTTGAAGCACGTTTATTGCAAGGGAATTTAGCACACTATAAGATTTTGCAAAATTGCATAATTCATTGGTAGAAAATGGTTGTAATTTGTAAATAATTGATGTATATGATCATGATATTAAGGGAGAAGGTGTTCCTCCTATTTAAAATGAAGTATGTGAATCTTATTGCATAATGAGTCATTGATTAGTGTCTAGCTTCTTATCGAGTTGCGAGTCTCTTGATTTTGTGAAATTGATGTTTTTTAAATAGTCTATGGTATAATGTGTTATGTGGTATAGTTATGAGCTGATAACTGTCTCTACTCTTTGAAGTGTTCTGAGAGTGGCAAGTGTTATTCGAAGACAAATGTTGTCCAAGTTGTGGAGATTGTAATACCTCTAAAATGAATTAGGTGTAACTAGAGCCTTATATTTTTTCCATGGGGTTATAAGGTCCTAAAATGGTTAAAAATATGGTAATGAGGAAGTGTCTAAAGATTTAGGTGAGTCGGAAGCAAAATGTCAAGGGACGACCAGGACGTTCGATGCCTAAGTCACCTGTATGCCTTATGTGTTTATGGATGTGTCATGAGATTATGAGGTCCTTATACGAGTATTAATAGTCTATATAGTCAGTGAGTTAAGTTTCATGAAGTTTGGAGGTCAAACGTCCATGACGTTTGAAAGGTTTTCGTAGACGTGACCGTATGTGTCTTAGCATGTTTCTTCAAGTTTTATGTGTTTGGTTTGGATGAAACTGATGTGAGAGTTCCTAAAATTGTATACGAGCATATTCGGGTTGGAAAAGTCCGGGAATAACTTCCTGAGGATTGATGAAAGGTCCTATAGGAGGACCCAAGCCTTGGGCTAGCAACCTGCCCAAGGCAGCAACATTTTACACTTAGTGGGAGCTAGTCCGTGTTGCGGAAATGTTCCACAAAGAGAAAAATTGTTGCTTTGCATCGCGGACACATGGTGGACTCCACTAGTTTGGAATTTAATTTATGAAAATCATGCAGAAGCAACTCCACATTGCGGACTTCTTTACCGACGATAATTCCACAAATTTAAGATGAGTTTGACTTGGTTAAAGGGTGCTATAAGTTCAGGGGTCTTTTGGGTATTTTGGGCACTACTTATAGGTGGTTATTAGACCTTTTTAAACCCCGATTCACCAATCAAATCACAACCCTTAAGTCAAAAACAAAATATGTCCATCTCTTCTCTCCAAAAACCTCCATGGACGAAACTTTGAAGATCCAACGAAGAAGACTGATTTTCCACGTTTTTATCCATTAGTAGAGTAATATTTTCGTCACAAATAAGTTATGTATTTTCATCCTTGGATTCCCTTCCATCCAAGCAGTCAATTACAATGATTTAAAAAATAATCAAAACGATGAATTCTCTAATTTTGTAATCTATCCATGGGGTCTTGCATTAAAGGTTTTGAATCATTGCACATTTATTTATTGTTGTTAATAAGATGATTTTATTAACTCAAAAACTCTCTAAACCCATGTAATTCATGTAACCTTATATTTGACTACTTTATGGGTGAATTGATTATTTCTTAATGCTATTGTATTCTTATGTAGTTTGATTAAGCCTATTTAATCATGATAGAATCATGCTAGAATTGTTAGTGTGCTTCCCTAAACTTATAAATCTATGTTGAATTATCTTTGATTCATTGTCTATTGTAAGTATTGAATTGAATTGGTAGTCATGGCTATGGATAAGGGCCTTTGAGTATTGTGTTGGATGATTTAGCTATATATTGAAGTTGTGATGTTCGATCAATGGTATGTTGACCTAACTTTCTCTATATTGTGTAGTCTAGTTCTTGTATGATGACGATGCTTGGTATGGTCCACTTATGGTGGCATTGCATATGTACTATACTTGTTACTAATATTGCCTTGTCAGCATTACTTTATGAATTGTAAATGATGTGGCCTCATCGGCATTAATTCAAGTATTATGACTTTACATGTTTTATCTTGATTATGTGGATATTATCAATTTCAAGATAAACTTAAATTTTTGTAGAGTCAATGCATGAGTTCTTCTAGTTGAATATGTGTATCTCTAGTAGACTATAGTGTAGTCATTATCTGGATTACATGATGTTAAAGTATGATGTGTTTTATAGATTATATGATACTTTTGATGACTTATGTTGATGATTCTATAGAAGTGTGTAGGATGACTATTAAGTATGCTTAGTTGACTCTATGTGCTTCTAGAATGATATGCTATATGTGAAGTATGTTGTGTCTTATTAAGGTAGACTTGTGTCCCTCGATAAATGTATAATGAGAAAATGACTACTTGACTTAGTATTCTTGAGCTTGTTAGTCTTGTATGTATGAATGACATGTGACCTTGAATGTTGCTAAGAAGGTCCTTTATGTGCAGCCTTAAACCTAGTTCGAAGTTTATGATATCCTAGAAGTAGAAACTCGTAATGGTATCCTTCTTGTGTGAATGGTGGACTTAGGGATTGATTGGCTGGAACAACATGAAATCATCCTTAGGAAAGTCATTATGTTATCCTCCTAACCATTTAAGGCAACCCTAGGGTACCTCTTTTGTAAGGCGTATTGTGATTGGGTTTATTGAACTATTCTATGAGAACAAAGTCTAGCAGCGAGTGAGTATGCATGGGTAGTAGCTCTAGTTATGTATGAGATTAGAGTACGAAGGAACCCTCGATATGTAAGACCCCCAAAATGAGTTAGGTTGTCTAGAGTCTTACTTGTGGTTATAATCTTTTTAACATATTAATAAAGTGTTTTAAAATATGCTTGGGTTATTTGAAGTCATTTGGAAGTAAAACGTCAAGGGACGACTAAGATGTTCGACAACTAGTAACTTAAGCGGCCTTAAGTGTTTATATGTGCCTATGTGCATGATCTTATGAGGTCCTTAAATGAGTAATAATGATTTTCATAAGAATTGTATTGAGTTTTATGAAGTTTGAGGTCAGACGTCCAAGAACGTACAAGACGTTCAAAAGTAGCCCTTGAGACGCGCATGTGCGTCTTGAGTGTGCCTTGCATGTTTGGATGTGTTTTACGTGTTCATTTTGGTTAAAAAATGCATGTAATGTCTTCAACATGTTAAGGTGTATATTCACGTTGGAAACGTTTGGGTATGACTCCCCAAGGACCCCGAAAGAGGTCCTCAAGAAGAACCTAAATGCTATCGAGACACTGCCTTTTCACAATCAATTGATGAATTCAATAGCCTCTTCTGTCCATCGACGCCCTGTCGATTTGGGGCGTAGGTTGACACTTAGCTTCAGGAGCTGAAGCCACAAAGAAGGGGTTGCATTTACCAACGATGGGGCAGCAGGACGCCCCGTCATCCAGTCGATGTTGTCCGTCGATGGTGGCCTACAAGTGCTTCCTAGCGATTGTTTTATTTAAGGGGTAAACAGAAAATTCACCCCATGTCATAACCTTACCCTACAAGGTTTATTTTGTTAATTTTGGTGTATTAAGTGATAAAAAATGTGATCAACCCATTCCCAATCCCTTCTACACAAATTAGACTTTCCCTCAAAAAATATTCTCTGTAGAACCTCCATTGAAAGTGAATCTCAATTACAGCTCGGACCTTGGATTTATATGTATTCTTTATCAAATTTTAGAGGTTTTCTTCTAAATAAAGGTATGATGATCGTTCATCTGTAGTTATCCTTCCATCTAGAGAGTTAATCTCAAAGTTTTCAAAGAGATTTCATGATCAAACTTCTTCTTCCATCTAGCCATGGGTTATTTCTAAAAACATTCTCAAATGCTTAATTATGATGATTTGATGATAATGTATTGGTTTTCACGTGAATTTCAATCCAAATGCATTGTGAACCCTTGTCCCTTCCCAAAGTCGATTTATCCTTGCATGGGCATTGTGATTGTGTCTTGTTATTGGTGGATTTTGATTCTATTATGTTGAATTTCTTATATATACTGTTTATTATGCATATTGATGGTGAATTGTTGATTAATGATTCAATTGTATCAATGTATGAATATTTGAACATGACTAGCCCTTGTCTCTATGTGTTCACTGTAATATTGCCTTACTAATGTAGAATGTGAAATTCGATTACATTATGATGGTTGTAGCTAATGCCTTACGTTAATATCATGGTTAAATTTTGACAATAAATCTCGTATGATCAAAGTAAAGAAGAATTAGCATTAATTTATCAAGGTTCCTCTAGTCTATTGATCGATAGAGTAATGTATATGTTGTGATCTATGTTCTAGGGTGGATGAAGCGTGATTTAGATATGATGATCTATATCTTTAGCTACTGCCTAACATTTATATTATTCATAAAATATGATTGATGATCAAGGTTTTAGGGAATTCGTAAGATGGCCTATTTCCTCTACACTCTTTTGAATTGATAGTTTAGTGTCTATGTTGGTATCTTGATCTTGTAGAGTATTTAAGCATGATTTCGTTATGTTAAGTGTATATTTAACTACTGACCTAGATTTATACTATTCATGAAATGTAATTAATGATCCATGAAAGTGAAATTGATTAATGGTCTATGCCCTTTTACCTTCTAGTATGTTAATGTGTTGTACTAGTTTGTTGCATGGCCTTGTAGTAGGTTATACATGACTTCATATATGATTATTGTAATTTAGAAGATACTCCCTCATACTTTAATTGTTTATTAAAGAATAGTAATGGGCAATGAGGACCAAAGGCTAAAGGATTGGTAAGATTTGTTCTATTTCTCAACTTCTCTATTTCTCTATAGTATTGTTGATGAATCCTTGTATGACATTGTGTGGTATGGTACACTTATGGGGGATATGTTTACTTTATTTTAAAAATATATATGTGATGTGATCATGGTCTTGGAGGAAAATTATATTATGAATGTGTTTTAGTGATGATCACCTAATGTGAAGCCTCATGCCTACTTTCCTAGTTTAGTTGTAATCTACGTTTTATAACTATTATATGAGCATGTAAATGGTTATTCTATTATCATTTGTAGCTGATGCCATTAATGAAGTGTTAAGGATTGATGACACCTACCTATATACCCCTATGTGAAGGTGTAAATAACAAATGTTAGGAGTCTTAAAGGGTAATATGAACTTAGCTTGTCTCGTATGCTAAATTGTGTTGTGTGGTCTATGCTTGGTTATGCTTTGTGGTACTAAGAGGGTGGTTGCCTCAATGTGTTGTTGATAGCCATTATGTGATCATATTGATCAATGTACACATCCTCACTCTAGATTAATGCTTACAAGTAGTATAGGGTCATATTGTCTAATGAAAGGTTGTTCTCATATTTACTAGTGTCTACAACTATGCATGTTAAGCTTATTTATATGAAAGTATGATATGTGTTTCGTAAACAAGGATGACTTGATAGGTGCATTAGTATGTACAAGGTTATGGGACCGATGGACTTGCGCATTGATATTAGACCAGGTGTGACATTTATTTGTTATGTGAAAGGTTTACTCACAGATATGTATATACACACACGTGTATTATGATCTAGTCAATAGAGGGGCTCTTGAAAGGTGTTCTCAATAGTATTCTAAACTAGATAGGTGCTTTAATATGTTATGTCCATGTTAAAGTTTTTCTCACATGATATAGGTTGATGAAAGAACTTCTCATGTATAACCTATGATATAAGCATATGGGGAGTGAATCTCCTAAAGCCGATGTTTTATAAAGTAATGTAATAAAGGCTTTTAATAAAGGGAACTTAGCTTAGAACCGAAAAAACTTGAAGATGAGGGTGTCACTTCCCATTGTTGGAAGGTAGGTCACCATTGACCTCACGGGGTGGATAGCCTCATGACCCAAAAAAGGTGTAGAGTGATGTTTCCATGATGGCCCCAAATTCGATAAACTATGCTTGGCACATAGGATCTCGCAAGTGATATCAACTAAGATGCTAGCATCTGTTAATGTTCTACCTTGGCTAGGCAAGAAAACCTCCCTTTGGTGTAAGGCTCTAAAACACCAAATTCCATGCATCACCCATAGTCTTAGTGTAAGTTAAGGCTTAGCTTCCCTAAAGTAAAATGGACAATGGAAGTGAATGATTAATACCCTAGCTAGGATGACTTAAGGGAGGTTACTTAAGATAGGTGGAAGTAATGAACCCACCTAGACATTCCACAAATGGCTTCTTAGGGAGTTCTAGGAAGGTGATCAAAGGTGTATGCTTATGGTTATGTCTTTATGCATGGCATGGTAGTATTTGTCTAATTGTTATGAAGATGTGTGGTATGAATCTATATTATGTTGTCTTTTTCTCATATGCACCATATTGGTCTTAATGACTATATGATGAAGCTCTTGTTTGCATAAATGATGTTGTCTATATGGCCTAGTTGATGTATGAAATAGAGTGTTAGAGGCTTGTGGTCTCATAATAGGTTACTAAGTATGTGTGAGGTTATGGGGCTTCACATGTACATTGCACTAGTGAAATTAGATTGGGATTGTGAGTAAGGTCTTAGAATGTTCGATGTGAAATTAAATTGGTATATGTGAAAAATAAGTAAAATTCATTGTAATGCCTTGTGGTCTTGACTTAAATGTGTCTTGTAATGTGCTATACTTCTATGATGGTATGTGTTGACTTATGAAAGGTGTAGGTATGGTTTTCCTTGTGACCTTAAGGTGATGCATTGCACCAAGTATCACTAGAGGGTTATTTGGGAGGTTAATGAGTTAAAAGGAGAACTTCACCGTAAAGTGAAATGATCTCACTATAAAGTGACCTCAAATGTGGCTTAAATTTTATATGTGATTTTGTATAATGTTTGACATTTGAATATGTCTATATAAGTATAGGAATGATATGAATGCCATTGTATAGAGATTTTATGAAGTTCTCAAAAAAAAGCGTGAAGTATGATTTCAAAAAAATGTCCCCTTTTAATGCATGCTTTTGCATGGTTACCATACTTAATGCATTCTTGTACTAACTTCATTCTTCTTTACTTTAAACACAAAGTATAGTTAATGGATGTTTAAAGGAGGTCTTAAATGGTGAAGAGCTTAATAGATGATTCCCAAGCTCAAGGAAAGGAATCCTTAAGTATAAGGATTTCTTAGTCATGTCTTTACTTTAAAGTGTACAATGTGGTACTTATGTTTTATGTTATAAGGGTCGTGTCCCTAAATTACTCTTATGATGTTGAGTCTAGGATGACAAAAAGAGACTAGAGTCTTTAACTATGTATGATGATATTTCTCTCTCTCTCTCTCCCTCTATATATATATATATATATATATATATATATATACATGAAGTAATGCTCTAGCATATGATTTGCTAAGAATGTTTTACAGTTTTTGCTAAATTTAACTATGACAATGCAGTGAATGTTAACTATGGGCTTAAATTTGACCTCTGAGAGTTCAAGTACGCCATGTTACCTCTAGGGGTGCTTCCCGAATGTCACACGATATTCCTTAACTATGTGCCTACATGGGATGTGTCCAAGTTCTACCATTGGCAAGTAGAACACCCTTTATCGGAGTAGGGTTGACCCCGTATTCCATGCTTAGCTACCATGTTCTATGTAAGTTATTAGATATTCTCATCATGTGGGATACATGCAAGTGTTGGATAAGTTCTATGAAGTTTAGGTGGTGGTATGAGACACTATCTAGATGTTGCACAATAGGCTTTGAAGATATCATTGAGTGATTCCATAGGTCTTCTCCAAGAAAATTACTTGAATGTCCATATATGCGATGAATTTCTTTGAAATAAACTAATAAATATAATGACTTAAGATGAAAAGTATATTAATAACTACCTACTTGCTTACAGTAGTTAAGGGTTGTCTGGTTAAGGTGTTAATGGGGCATTCTAATGGTCACTTCATGTCTTACCTAGGAAAGTCTTAAGAATGGTTCTAGATAGGGAAAGTAAATTAAATAAGTATATATGATCTAAACTTAGGTAGTCTTAGGTAACCTTAGAAAGGGTTTATGGGCGGTCTCTTCCTGATTACTTAAGTAAGTGTTTTGATAGACTTTTGGAAAAGAATGTGATATATATATGATTCTTTTGTGTGTAGTGAGAATGACCTTATCTTAGGTAGTCTAAAAGATCTCTTAGGTGTGTGTGAAGGTATTGTATGGCGGTCCCTTCATAATTAACTTATGTGAGACTTCGAATCACCTTTGGTAGGAGGATCTCATATTTATATGTTTTGATGTATGGTTGATGCTATTTGTGATGTTTGGTACTTAAATGTCGTTCTTATACTTTTAATGTGATGTTTTAATCAAAAACAAAATGTTTCTCATAAATGTCTGTTTCTCATGAGTTTATGCATTAAGCCATACATAGAACAAGTGTTTGTACTAATTCTATACATTTGTTATATCTAAAAGGTGTATGTGGAAGGTGAGAAGCTTCGTGAAGGAAAGTTTGGAATCTAGTTATCGTTCAAGCAAAGTTTAAGTATGTCCTCACTTGACTCGAGGGCATCATCGTTTTCATATTTAATTTATTTCAAAGTATTGTATTAGACTAAGTATTCATATATTCGTATTTTATGGGTCATGTCCCAAGTATTCTAGAGTCTAAGATTTGCATATGTTGAGACTTAGTATTTTCTATAATTGTAATATAAAGATGTTTTAATATATTTTCGTGTGAAAAGTTCTAATGCCGCACTACTTTACATACATGTATGCGATTAATGATGTCAAAGGGCTTGTACAAAACCTCAAAGAGGTCAAGTTCGCCGATCTCACTCTGAGAGTACTATATCTTCTAGGGTGTGCTCTCTGGGTGTGACAATCATAAATCTTCAGAGATTGTTGTTTTGGTTGTCATGAATACAGACCAATAGTAGAAAACATAAAAAGAATGACGTAATGAGCTATGTAATATCAACACATTACTTGTGAGCTTAATGATCCAATTGACTTCAACTGAGTAAGAGAAGGATTCACTAAACATTCTTTTGCAAATACCGTTTCTATACATGCACAAGTATGGATAATTACACAAGTATAGAATAGTGAACATATAACGAAGTAGTTTTATGAACTTAGGAGAGGGAGTAATATTGTTAGCTATTTGGAGATAGTACACTGCCACTATGTTCTTTTACAAGGAATAGAACTTAGGGAACTCACTTATTGGTATTAATCACACGTATAACATCTCATGCCGACTAATATTAAATCGAATAGTCTTACATACTTTTTTTTTCTGATCAATACCACTATCACGATTCAACGCTCCTTTTTGGGTGCTAATCTACAACATAAGTCACTATTAAGATAACGTCAACAGCTAATAACATTAAGTCCCTAGAAAATAATAGCTAAACATTTGATGGAAAGAACGATCATACAACCCTTACACAAATAGTGAAAAACCACACCCTTGCTCTGTACATTAATACAACATCATACATCCTCTGCCAAGATAACCAAGCTTCCCTCAACAACAAAGTACATAATGCAGCCACTATCAATATCAAAGTCTTTCAGCCTAATAGGAGAATATTGAATTGAGGATTGATAACAATCCATGAATTCTTTATAAATATATAAAAAAATTCTCCAACCCAAACATGTATTTAATGAGAGGGAAAATATGGTATATAGTCTTACCTTTATTTCTGGAAATTTATCTTCTAAACTTGTACTTAAAGAATTCAATCTTTCGTTGAAACTTCTACGTGAAAACTGGACAATACTCAAGAACTTAAGGTTTATTAAGGCTGTTTGTTGAAGCCAAGATTGACCAAGAAAGAAACATAAGAAATCAAAAAAAAAATTAAGTTCAAAATGGCGAAAAAGATTTAATCTTTATCCCTTTAATATGGAGGGTGTTATGGTCTTCTTGCTTCGCCAATTTTCGGCCATATATTGTCAATTAGGTGACCCACCTACTTGGCCTTTTAACTTGGGCCTTCGGGAACATCAACATTTATTGGGTCTTACTGCTAATTATCCCTCTATTCTTGCCAATTTTGCCCATAATTAATGCAAGTAGGTGATCCACCTACTTGGACTTTTCACATGGGCATTTTGGGACTTAAGATTATTGGAACTTGGCTGTCCATTTTCCCTTTATTCTCTTATTATACTTGGACCAAATTAATGCAAGTATGTGGGACACACTTGGACCTATTACATCTTAAAAAAATGTCTTAGTAGGTGATGCACCTACTTGGTCCCTTGGTTGGTCAATAAGTCAAAGTACCTAATCTACCTACTTGCTCAATTAAGTCAAGAACGCAGATCAATAATTTTATTCCATTTTCAAAATATTAATCCCTTTTTCTTCAACTTACCACTTAATTCTAACTTTGAGCTAAATTACCACCTTACTATCTCTAGTTTAAATACTCCCGCCAGACGTAACTTCGAGTAGAAATGATGATACCAACGCTAATCATATAAGAAACATGATCCTACACCTATACTATAAGTCTATTTCTAGTATCACAAGAACAGAACAAACATATGCATAATACAGGTTGTTTCAAATACTTCCTACTAAGTTTCAATACATTAGATTAGGCTTATAAACATTGTTTTAAGTCTTAGTTCATGATGTGGGGGATCTAGACTATGTCATGAACTTCAGGAGTGTTACACCCCCACTATCCTCATCTCTGTTCTTTTACTCCTAGTCAAAATTGAGGTTAGTAATTCCTCTTACAATATGAATAATCTAGAATTTGGTTTGTTTTTCTAAGTATGTGCATAACTCGATGAAGGTTCATGCTAATATTAGGTTTCATGAAAATATTGTTTTGTGTCCTACTTGAACTTTTATGAAATATGTATGTTTGAACTCTTGAGATTGTAGTTCTTTGACATTGTCTTTAGAAAAAGAATAGCATGTTAACTCTTTGATGTTCATGTTGTGATAATGTTGATATTGAGAAGGTAGTCACTCATTAATGATGTGAAATTTTGATCTATTATATGTGATAAATTGTGAATTGAGTTTTTAAGTGAAGTGCATTGATTTTTTATTGAAGGGAGTGGTGAAATAATCGTATGAGTTGTGACTTACGAATATATTTATTTTATTTTTGAATTGTTGGTCTCCTAGTATTGAGTTTCTCTCTCCAATGAAAAGGTTAAGCTGTCATTCGGGGACGAATTTTTCTAAGAGGGGGATAATGTAAAAATCTGGAAGTTCCATGACTTAGAATAGAGCCTTACAAATTAAATAATGGTTTAAATGATGTTTACAGACACACAATTAAGTAATAATCTTTAATTATGAGGATTAGAGCCTAAACATCAAGGGATGACTATGATGTCTGGAAACTAGTGCAATTGAACTAGTAAACATCCTTAGGTCTTGCGCAAGTATGGAGTTTCATATGAAGTCTTAAACCTATAAAAAAGACTTTATACAGGTAAAATAATGTTTATAGGGTAAAAATTTTAGTTTGTACTCCCCAAGGACCACCCCAAGAGTCCTTGAGGAGGACCCATACATTTGCAAGAAGGCTGCTAAAGCAGCCGGTGAACAACAAAGATTTGAAGTGTCCTTGATTGTCGCGCCCTCTACACTTGGAAGGAAAAATTTTCCTCAAATTGCGGGGTCTTCACGAGGCTCATTGCCTCAAACTGGATTTTAGAAAAGAGATTTGGAATCACCCCCGCGCTGCACAGCAAAGTCCAAGATTCTATTGTGTCATTTTAAGTCATTTTGACATCATAAAAAGACGAATTAAGCGAGGGGTATTTTAGGTAATTTAGGGGATGACTATATATTGATTTAGGGTCATATTTAATTAATTTTAACTCACCCAAGTCAATTCCCCAAATCACTCTAACTTCTCCCTGAATTCTCTCTCTATTCAATCTCCATTGAAAAGGAATTGAAGCTTGAAGAAGAAGACCGAATTCCTCAAGTTTTCTACTGAAATGTGTGGTTTTATCATCTTTAAGGTATGATTTATTTAACTGTTGTGATCCTATCCCCAATAGGTCCTTCCAAAATATGATTTTTAAATCCTCCAAGACTGCGGTCTCAATCTATACAGGGATCCTCTTTGTAAAAAATGTTATTCAATTGTGATGAATTACTTTCTTTTATTGTTGAATAAATTTTTAATTATGGATTATTGTTTGTAATCACTTGGGATCTCCTTTTGTACTCTTGTTCTTCCCTAAACTCCTTATAACTTTAAAGTTCAATGGTAGTTATGGATGATGATGCGTATATAGTTTATGTAGAATGATAATTGCTATGAATTACTTGTTTAATGTACCAAATTTATGTATTGGTTATGTATCCTTGGTAATGGAAGTATGTAGGATCTTGATAGCGCAAGAAGGTATGTTGATTGTTTCTTTCTTGAATTCAGTTATGCAAGATGAGTTACTTTGACAATAATGTTCCTATGCCTACTTTGTAGTTGTGATGTTGATGATAAGTATTCCACATCCCTAACCTAACCACATGAATTAGATATGGAGTAAGTATGAATGTTATTATATAGCTATTAGATTATTGAATGTATTTTTCCATGATTATAATTAAATGTTAAGTGAAAGGTTTATTGACTTATGAAGGGGATTCAAAAGTGAAAGGATTTTTCTCACTTATGTTGACCTATGAGCTAATATGAAAAGATGTTTACATAGGGGTCTACAAGAGACTAACGTGAAATTTTATGATGAAATAAGATGATTACTAAAGGTAATAGATTCTTAGCACCGAAAGGGCATGTAAATGAGATGGAGGTCTCACGTTTAGTAAGTCCGGCCTCCCACATGGGTTTCTTCACGTTTAGCATGTCCAGATTCCCAAGACATGTGTTGTCTCATGAGATTGAAACCTTCACATTTAGAAACTTAGGTTTTCTAGTAACAATATCCTTGGCCCTTTCCTATGTGCCCACATAGTACTATAGCTTAGTGGATCCACCTAGATAGCTATTTACTGATGGTTACACCATAATCAACTGTTAACCCTCTCTTTTTTGTGTGGGAGTAGAACACTAGGATTCAATGTATCTCATATGGTCTAATGTCCGTTATTGCAACTTCTTTCCCTAATGTAAAGGTAAATGAATAAGTTAAGTGTATATAAGACTTCGAAAATCCATGACTTGGTATAGAGTCTCACGTGATGAAGAAAGACTTGAAACACTGTTTCTAAGGCAAAAACAATGTATTGATATCAATTATGAAGTGTTAGAGTCAAAACTTGAAGAAACAACCACGACACCCGGAGAATTGTGAAATTGATGCTAGTGTTTCTTGGCATGTTTCATGGGCTTTTAAGAGTTGGAATTTTATCAAACTTTGTAAAAAGGTGTAAAACATGTATTAGAGCATGTTTAGGGTCAAAATGTCTAGGTAGGACTCACCAAGGACAACCCTCAAAGCTGTTAAGTTGACAGTGTGCAACCACGAAGCCAAGCGATGAGCAGTCAATTGATCGATGCTCCGTCGGTTTAAACTTAGTTAATTATCAAAGAAGAGGCCAAGGACATCTATATGACAAAAGCCACGGACTACAAGGATGGTCCGTGGTCCAGTCGATTGCCCATAGGTCGGGGTCGAGTTGGCTGTTCAAATTTTTGTTAAGTGAATTAATTAGATATTTATTTAGGTGATAAATTAATGGTTAACGGGTGGTTAATTAAGTTAGTTGAGGGAATATAAAAGACCTAAAACCCATTAAACTAACATAACACCCCATATTTCCAAAACCCAATTCTCTCCACCTTCTCTCTACTTTATATCTCTATTCAAGACCCCGTTGAAGACCTAGCTTCAAGGTGCACTAGGGATTAAAGAATCCATCATTTCTCCATCAATTCTCAAGTAATCCTAAGGTACGAAAGATATTAACTCTAGGTATCTCTTTGCCCATGAGGCTCGTCAAAGTTGGTTTCTAAAAGTTGTCAAAAGCATCAATTCCGTTCCAATTTCTTATTTGATATTTCAATTGGATTAGATGTTTATTTATTTTGATTAGTATTGATAAAATATTATTGTTTAAGCATTCATTATTTTATTTCTTAGTCATTGACCAGTTCTATGAATGAATCCATGATTGAATTCTTTTCTCTCACCATAGGTTATGAATTGAGGTTGATTTGATTTATGGTGGTACATTTTACTTATTTCTTGTGTAGATTACTATTTTATGATGTTATTAAGTGATTTGATTGATGATTATGGTTGCATTGATGGTAAGATTTTGAAGGACACTTACAAAAGGCTATGTCGTAACATTTTGTGATCTTTGATTCTTTACTTCAATAATGATGGCTTATACTTGTTAATGGTATTCAATTGAAGTAATGTATATGATTAGGATGTGGGAAAGTATATTTACAATGGTTCTCATGAGATGGAGATTGCAATGCAATTGTGTATAAAGAGGGTCTCTAGCATGTCTCTAGTTCCTTAACTATGTTTCCTCCATAGGAATACTAGCTGGTGGATCCACCTAGAATGATATGTTCATGTTTTGGTACTACGACCACCTTCTTTCGGTGAAGGGTTTAAGAAACCGTATTCCATGCTTATCTCACGTGGTCTATATAGGTTAATGCAATTGTCCCCGAAAGTAAAATCATTGAAGCAATGTAAACTGACACTAACTAGGGTGACCTAAGGTGTTCTAGTTAGTGTCGGTAGGGATATGAGACTTTACTTATACATGCATAAATTTACCTTGAGTGAAGTCCTAGGAGGCTGTTCTTATTCACTTATGATATGAATGTTATGTATATGATGACTTAACATATCACATTTTGAAACCACATCCTAGAAGTTAGGGTCAATCTAGGATTGCAACTGGCATACTTGACATCTCGGAGGTCTTGTACAAGCCCTTACATATCATTCATCGCATAAACATAGTGAAAAGTAGTATCGCATTAAAACTTTTCACAAAACATAATATAATATTTAAAATTTCTTTAGTATAAAGTCATAGGAAAAACTAAGTCTAAATCTCATTATGTTAATACACATGAATACTTGGGACATGGCCCATACATAATATGAAAAGAGAATACTTAGTCTATTACAATACTTAAAATAGAAAACATAAAAGACATATATGCCCTCTAGTCAAATGAGGACATACTTCAACTTCTCTTGAACGATGCTATAGTCCAAGTCTTCACTTCCCAAAGGCACCTCACCTACCAACAACTATTGAGATAGATAAAAGGATGGATTAGTAGAACCACATGTACTAAGTATGACATAATGCATAAAAATAATGAAAATGGACATTTATTGGAAATATACATATTTTCATTTCAAAATCATATTATAATCATAATAACAACATTTATCAACTTAGAAAGACATAAGAAAACATTTAAACCAAATATTATAATTTTAGATGTCACTTTATATTAACCTCATTCACTATTACGATGAAGTCCCTTCACTATACAGTGAGGTGTCTTACCATGTATTTAGACACTTTCTACCATGTAGTTCCCTCACTAAAATCTATCCTAAGACTCATCTAAGAAACACAAAGAGAGACCGCCCATACATCATCTCTAGGTTTGCCTAAATAATCCTCAAGACTACTTATAATGAGTCACATACACTCGTACAATATATCAAATCGTCAGGACATAGATAATATGAAATTCTCCTTCCAAAGAATATCAAAAGACCTACTTAAGTAAATCAAGAATATAACTTCCATGATTTAACTTTTCAATATTACCTAAGTAATCCTTAAAACTACCTAAGGCTTAGATCATGTCCACAAAATAAACGAACTTCCCAAACTTGAGTCATTCTCAGGACTCCAAATATAAGACATGAAGATATCATCCCTTTGACCTCTTCACACATTAGCTAAGGAATCCTTAAGCCACTCTAGATTAGGTACTCATTCTTTTACATATTTCATAACATAAGCCATTAGTTCATTAATTCATTATGAGACTCATATATCGCATAAGGACATTGAAGTAATGGTCATAAACAAGACCTAGAGACTCCAACTAACACCTTCAAAGACTATTGTGCAATAACTAGATAACATTCCATACCACCACCTAAACTTCATAAAACTTATCTAATGATAGTAAGTATCCCACATTATGAGAATAGGAAATAACCGACATATACCATGATAGCAAGACATGGAATCCGGAGTTTTATCCTACTCTGATGAGGTTGTTCCACTTGCCAATGGTAGAACATAGACATATCCCATGTAGGAATATGGTTAAGGAATATGAAGGGCATGATTTGTATTCTAGTCTCGTTCTTTGACTAAAACTACTTCCCTTACCATACTCACTCGGTGCTAGCCGTCGTTCTCATAGAGTAATTCACATTAAGTTTCATATAAAGGGGTTCAATATCTAGTTCATAACCCAATTACATTTACTTTACCAAAGAGTTCCTTTAGGGTTACCTTACAATAGTGAGAAGAAGCTCATGATAACTTTCCTAAGGTATGTTATGATGCCGTTCCAGCCAATCAAACTTAAGTCCATCATTGCTTTACTTTGAAGGATACCATTACGACTTTCTACTTCAACATTCATAACCTCACCACTAAGTCAAGGTTTTCACAGAAAAGACTCTCTTAACATTTTTTAAGGTCTCATGTCATTCATACATACAAGACTAAGAGCTTTACCATTTTACGTCAAGACATCAGGTATTTATATTCATATACTTTAAGTAAGGGACACAAGTTAACCCAGACAAGACACCATATACTTCACCTTACACACATTACATGTCATTCTAAAAGCACATGGAAGTAACTATGTTAATTTTTAAGTAATACTATACACTATCATAACATCATCAATATGACCATCATAGACTCATATAGTCAAGTAGGAATAACCAAAACTCAACCCTAAGACTATACACAAAAGGTCAAAGTCATAATCTAACATGATCAACTAAGATGACATCAATAGAATAACGCATATATGAGTTCAAATTTAAATAGATATTTTAATGATTCACATCATCAAACTATGCAAATAGCCACATTTCTTCGAGTAGTTTCTATGGTACTCAATGAAACTAGGTCAATTCAATGTAATTTCATCAATATAATACAACCTATAAATAAGTTGAATACAATTATTACATCATTAGACAACCCATAGGAATCTACACCATAATTCATATACATAAGTCAATATAAAGTAACCCATAACTATGGTATTCAACGAAACTAGGTCAATTCAATGTTATTTCATCAATATAATACAACCTATAAATAAATTGAATACAATTATTACATCATTAGACAACCCATAGGAATCTACACCATAATTCATATACATAAGTCAATATCAAGTAACCCATCCAATTCATGGGTTCATAGGTAATTTAGGTTAAAATAATCAATACAATAACAATTTAACCCATAATAAATGTTTACAAACAATTGATGGACGAACCCATTGTTGAATAATGAAATTGGTCAATTCAACTTTGAAAACATTAGAAAACTTCTTGAGAGTTGGGCTCCTTGATGAAACAAGTTTCAAGGATTAAAATCCATACCTTGATGAATCTAATTCTTCACTTTGATTAAGCATCTCTACTCAATTCGTCACACGAATCTCTTCCTTGACTTTGGACTTCAATGAAGTCTTAGGGAATTTCTAAGGGATTATGGGGTTTTGATTAGAAGAATAAAGTCTTCGATATGTTAAAGACTTATATACACATTTAAAATACCCCAAAGAGCCCTTAGGCTCCAAACCTTCTCTTTTGAAGTGGGTTTAAATTACAAGTCACCCCTCAACTTACAATGAACTACACGAAGGGAGGCAGTCCACTAACGTTTGGCAGTCGACGGATCGTTTGTCCACAAACGGACAATCCTGTCCTTGCGTTGTTTGGTTCAAAGACTCAACATTGGTCTAATCCCTCCAAATAATATGTCGCAATAGATGAGACCCAACCAACGGGGCGTCGATTGACACACTTGGCGTCGACTGCCTCCGTGGTTTGGGCAGTCTTGGGCAGCCTTGGCACCAATTCGGGTCCTTCCTCTAGGAACCTCAAATGGTCCTTGGGGATGTTTTACAGGAAGTTTCCAACCCAAAAATGATAGTATACGATTTTAGAACCTCTCACAAAAATTTCATCCAAAACAAACACGTAAAACTCGACGAAACATGCTTAGACACACAAGGTTGTTTCAAGGCAAACCTTTCGAACGCCATGGACGTTGTTGGACGTTGGACCTCTAAACTTCTCAAAACTTGAAACAATACCTATATACATAAACATAAATAATTTATGTACCTTTTAATCTCACACACATAAACACATAGAACTACATATGAGGCACATATGTTACTTAGTTGTCGAACGCCTTGGTCGTCCCGTAACGTTTGACTTCCAATGCCCCTAATCTCTAAGAAACTGCCCCAAAAACATATTATAGACCTATTTCGGACTTTATACCACAAATACCAACATGTTAGGATCTAGTTCACCTAAGTTGTTTTCGAGGTCTTACATTATATTTTGATGATCGTATATTATGTTAGTACTGTTGATGAACATGCTATTGGTCTATGTTGACGTAAATTATTATTAATATATGTGATATGTAAATGTATGAAATTTTGACATTAATTGTGATCCTTTGTTTGGTTTACTTAATTATTTGGGGTTATGGGGCTTCACATAAGCATTGCACTTTTAGGCTTGGGAAGGGGATGTAAGGTTCTTATATGTGGTGATGTTTTGAAATATTGTACATGTATGGTGGTTATGAATTTGTGTTGGAGTTATTCATGCCTATATGATACCTGTATGATTCCATTCATGTTGATATGAACTTATGCTTATAATATCCATGTTGACTCGACTTTGTGATGATGTTGGTCTTCTAGTGAATATGGACTTGTCTTAAGTGATCATATGTCTATTGGCTTGTATATGTTCTTAATTATGCATAAAGTACTTTCAAAGTGACTTAGCATGGTTTTTAACAAATGTCCTTTAAAGCAAGATTTCAATGGTTTTACTTGCATATGTTTCCATACTTAGAACAAGTGGTGGTACTAACTCATATTCTTTCCCTTTTCCTAAACAATGTAGGTTCGGGCAGTTGAAGTACTTTGCGGCTAAAAGCGAGAAGGCTTGTACTAGTTTCTCCAAGTTATTGGTAGGTCGACCATGTTCGGGATGTTAAAATTTCTCTAATATAGCTATGTTGTTGTTATGTCTAAAACACTATTTCATTCCTTTATCATTTGAGACTAATGATGTATGCCTATAATGGCACATTGTATTTGTAATGGCAATGTCCAATGTTGTACTCCTTTTAGATGGTTTAATGTGAGACGATGTTATTAGACTATATCTTATGTATTGATTATGTTGACTAAACGAGAAGCCTATGTAAGCTTCACTAAGAGAGGAGACTATGTATACTTTATATATGATATGTGAGAGGTCTATGTATAACTCAATACATAAAATTCTTAAATTTTCCGCATTTTGACCTATGATTTTATATGATGAATGTTGAGCGCTTGTCCAAGTCCTCTCCGAGGACGACGACGCCATTTACGTCTAGAGGGTGCTCCCGGTCGTGACAGTGTATGAACTGCTATTATGACTTTTCTTGAGGGTTTATACATAGTGTGAGGAAGGGTATGAAACTTCTTGTTACACATTGCAATCTTGGGATCCTATGGGATGGTTCTAGTAGTGTTTTTTTATGATTAAGTTGAGTATATGTTATGAATGTCAAGATATATATATATATATATATATATATATATTATATATATATATATATAT
>NC_028646.1:17623393-17626199 GCF_001406875.1 Solanum pennellii
TATTATATATATATATATATATATATATATGATCCTTATGTATAAAGCATGATATGATAAAATATGAAGTTATGTGGTATTTATGATGTGGGTGACTTAATGTGCTACTTAGCTTTGTATAGGGTTATGAGATTCTATTCTTGGCTTTACACATGTATTGCTTGCGTTGTCTACATGTTGGGTTGATATTATGTTTAATTGATTTATAATGCTTACTATATATGCATGTTGGGTTAAATAGATAAAAACCATTATTTTGACTTAAAAGTCCCTTTTCTCATGCATTGATGATTTTTATAAATAGAAGTCATACTCAGCACTACAAACAAAAAAACAGTGTTTAGCAACGTACACAATCCGTCACTATATGATAAAAATCTGTCACTAATCACGATTAGCGATGAATTAGCAGAGAATGTTGATTGTTGCTATTATCCTCGTCACTAAGCTCTTAGTGACAAAAAATGAGTTCCATCACAAGCTTAGCAACATCGTACTGATGAATAACTTTTGTCGCCATATGTTAGTGACAAACTTAGTAGTCAATATATTTCTATAATTTTGTTGCTAATTTAATAATTCTTTGACGAAAAAATGGTGTTTCGTCTCAATTTTAGTGACGTCATACTGACAAAACATTTCCGTCGCCACATTCGTCATAATATCTATATAGTTTTGTTGCTAATTTCATAATTCATTTCGTTATTTTGGATAAATTTGCAAGAAAATTTCCGTAGCAACATATTTTGTAACACGATATTAGGACTTTAATAATTCATTGCTGATCAGTCGCCAACATTCTTTTCATATCAACGACCAATTAGTTGCTAAATTTGTTGCTAAAAATTGTTCTTGTTATTTGATTTGTATGCACTGCGGAAATAAATTAAATTAAAAGTACTAAATACTCCAAAATTAACAAACATTCATAGGATAGAATACTCATACAAGATTCATAATGTATAAAGAGAAAACTCCAAAACATTATAGTTTTCTTAAAAATATCCAAAGAAAACTATCAAGTACTCTTAAATGAACCTATATTCATCAAAATATTACTAAACGCAATTTCTAATTTACAAAAAGTATTACATTATCAAAAACTGAAGTTGTGGAGGAGATATCAACTTGAAATAGAGGTATCAACCTTGTCCACATTACTAGAAGGAGGCATGGGCGCCACAGTCGATGGATTGCCGAATGGAGTAATCGATGCTTGCACCTGCTCAACAATAATAGGAACAACATGACTAGTTGATCAATATCAGTTTGAGACAATATTTATTCCTTTAATGTTCCTTCATATTTTTCCTATAATAAGTAGAGAAAATGAGAAAGAATTAGAGATAATTGTGTTGTTGCAACAAGATGGACTATCCATATAATTATAAGCAAACACAAACTAATGCTCAGTACAGAGTAAAGAGTGGCATAGACACTAAGAATTAAGATTTCACTTTCACTTAAGTTTGGTACTATTCCATATGATCTTTCAAATATATTAGCTGCTCTTTACAAAGATAAAGTAGTATATGTGAGTGCAGGATGAGGCATCCCTTTGAAACTGAGAAAACTGATAGAAATAAAATACTTTACAAGCTGAGTTCTCTACTTCTACGAGGAAAATAGAATTCATAGATGTTTCTGCCATTTGTATAGAATTTGGCATACCCTCTAAGAGAACTTATCAATACAATCAAATCAAATGATGTTTCTTGACGAAAGACGCACCTCTATCTAGTGTATCCTTTTTGTGCCTGTGTTAATAAACACTGGGTAGCCAAGTAATTGCTGACATAATCCACCCCAATAGAAGATCATGTCAAAATGAGCTGTCTCTTACTACAATAGCTGTCAAGTATAAGTGCAATAGTTTTATGCATGAGTTTGTGTTTTCAGCAATATATAATTATACTCACACCAGCAAAACTAGTTCCCCAGCGTATTAGAAATATGAAAGAATGGGGTTTGGACACTTTGTTGCACCAACATGGTCAATAATTATATGCTAATTGGGACTTGTACCACACAGAAAATGACATCTAACTGTTCAGGGAAATCCTACTCCTCAACACCCCACCCCAAAACTCGCTAAGTTCATCAGTGATCGATCTACACAATTATTCATCATACTCTATGCAGGGATAGATCCATAGCCTTGTGTACCTTAAATAGATATTGAGGATTGAGTTTTGGAAGCTAGCTCGTGTCAGGTACCTTCAATATGATACATCAAGCTTGTATGATGTATCATACAGGAGAGTACTTGATCGAGGTTACATTACACTGAAACAACAACAACAAATATCACTAAAACAGGACTAGAATCACATTAAAACAACTATTGAATGGTCTGGGTAGATATATTCCTGCCACATGGGAATTTACAACAAAATGTGTCTCTTTGTTCCAATCGTCGTGCTGCACTAAAGTCACAGTAAAACAACACTAGAATCACACAAAAACAACACTAAAATTGCACCAGAAAAGCCTCAAAACCGTTGCAGTAGTTTCTCCCTGAAATGATAGTAGAATCTCA
This sequence comes from Solanum pennellii, assembly GCF_001406875.1. NCBI lineage: Eukaryota > Viridiplantae > Streptophyta > Magnoliopsida > Solanales > Solanaceae > Solanum > Solanum pennellii. The sequence goes on from NC_028646.1 coordinate 17,625,933, forward strand.
TAAAAAAAGTCTCTAAAAATCATTAGAACTATACCGAACAGAAGCAACAAATACACATAAAAACTTGATAAAATTGCACAATAACTCCAATTCAAAAGAATCGAAATACCTCCAAGATTTATACTTACATTGATATTTCGAGAACCCCACAGATAAATTATTTTCCATCATGTCCATGTGTATGAACATGCATATGTAACTCACTTGGAGTGGGATCTCAGACTTTTTCAATAGCCTATACAAAAGAAATCACATTATATATATATA
>NC_028646.1:17629047-17644288 GCF_001406875.1 Solanum pennellii
ACCCACATATATATATATATATATATATATATATATATATATATATACATATATATATATATATATATATATATATATATATATATATATTTATATATATATATATATCTTATAAGAGAAAATGTTAGTTATAGAGTTTGTAGAATATGTATACTCACAAGTTTCATTCGATGTTCTCCGATAGAAATAGAGCCGCCAGTGTGAGTCCCAACAATAGTTTCACGGCCGCCACGACAATTTTGCGAATTAATTTCTGATTTCCTAATAAACTCTTCACTTCCCCAAAGATCCATCCATCTTTCGCCCAATTTTTCTGGTACATAACATGTTCTAACTCCTCCTTTATTTATTTTAGAAATGAAATTCCTATAGTTAAAATCTACTTTAACCATCTAGAGTGTTTTGACTTCGTTTTCACTAATGGAAGCATCCCCACAGAATTTTTTCTGAAATATGTTTCGAAAGTACTACATTAATGTTCTATATATATGTGTGAATATACTTGCTAAACTCACTTACGATGAAAAATTATGCCTTAAATTATCAAAAAAAACCATTTCTTTCATCATTTAAGACACTTTTCCAACTGATTCCATTGGGATCAACCTCCCTTTTGGATGATTTGGACAGGAAACAAGAGCATGTTTGAGAAGGTTCCAGTATGTATAGTTAAAAGAAGGTTCCAGTATGTATAATTAAAACAGGTTATTAGGAGGGCTATCATAAATATAAATTCATATTCATCAAACAAGAAAAAACATGCATTTTGGCAAAACAAAAACACTATCTAAAGTTCTTCACTAGGCAGACTTAATCAAACAATATTGATGACAAACAGAAGACATTGAAGCATTAAAATTTATTATTTTTGCTCTTTAGTTTTTTCTCTTTTCTTTTTATTTACTGGCTTTTGTTCAAACTGTCATTTACTTTCTTCCAACACTAATATGAGATGGTTGAAGAATCATTTTTCTTTTCTACATCAATTTAAAATCTTTTTATGATAGTGGAAAGAAGAAGAAGAAGAAGAAGAAGAAGAAGAAATAGAACACTTAACAATTTTTAAGTCTTTCTTCGAGCTTCACATACACCGGATGTTTTACCTTCAAAACAAAGGCGAATTAGAGGACATAGATGAAGGAGACAGAAAGCTGAGGTAGAAGAGAAATTTGATCGAAAATGCAATCTTAAATCCCAAATCACCTAAATTAGTATATTCATCACCAAAATACTTAAATTAAATTAAGTTTTATCCTTGTTCACCTTATTTAGCTTGAAGATTCTATCCTTATTTTGAAAAGAAGGAATCATTAAAAGTAGCAAACTGAATGTATAACAGACGCTTATAGACAATGAAAACGAAGAACAAAGATTCTACGACATAGAGAAGAGCATTCACCAAAAACGGATTAAAAAAAAGGAACAAATAAGCGTCAATTCTAAACACTAAATGATAAATGCCAACTGCCACATTAATATGAATTAGGAAAATCCATTAAGAACACATGTATAGAAAACTAAAGTTATTAGTTCTCATCTACAAACAACAGTGATACAATAACATAATAAAGAGGCATATCACGAATACAAGAAGACGAGGAGAAAATTGTAGAGAAAATGTTATCTTTCTATGGGTAGCGATAGTGAAAGGTTTGAAGACTTCTTGTCACTGTAATTTTTATACATCGAGAATTTCTTTGTGCAAAGAAGAAGCAAGAGAGGTTAGAGACTAAAATAATGTGAAAAATATTCAAAAACAGAAATTTTGGATCAACTCTTTCCAAAGGCAAAATGCTAAACAGTGAATTGTTCCTCTCTTTTTTTCCAGATAAGTTAAAATAATGAATTCTCTCTTAAACCCAACAACCTAACATAGAGCACATGTTCCAAAAAGGAATGAAAAAGAAGTTGTATAAGAAAATACCAAAAGTTCTGTGTTGCTGAAAGCAATTTAAAACCAAATAAGCATCACATATTTAAGGAAGTACTTAGTATACTCTTTATTTGAACAAACTATCATTAAGAGTTCTAAATTTTTTTTTAGGATTTCTAACTAGTAGTTTTAGGAATAAAGGGTAGCAGCAAAAAGGGAAAGTCAGAATAGATAATAAAATAAATAAATACAAGAATCACATAATGCGTACATCACTAGAAAGTATTATTTAATCAAGTAAAAGGCATAATTGAAGCTTAACATGACGTATCCAAGGAAGTTTCTACAAGACTAATGATCTTCCTTGATAACCCCATCACATTCTCCTAGTTATTTTTCACTAAATAGAAGTCAAAACCCTCTTCTTCACAAAACAAGAAGCTCAGTGAAAAGATTAAAAAAGAGAAATTACCAACATAGTGAGACTAAAAGTGGTAGTATTTTAGGGCACTTAACAGAGAGAAATCAAAATGTTTCAAAAAAAGAGCGGAATTTGAATGAATTAATCAGCTAAATCACTGATTCATAATCATTAGTCGATAAAAATTCTAAACATTTAAACATCTCATGCTGTTAAGAATCAAGCCAACCATTATATGGACTAAAATAGAAGAGTTATTAGCACCTAAACAAACAAAGAAAAGAACAACTATTTCATGATAAGGGAGGATCGAATCAGTACAAGACACATATCATTTAAAAAGAAAGAACGAGATAAGGCAGAATCTCACCTTTCACATGAGGATGAACGAGACAAGAGCAATTACACCTTTCACCTAAGGATAAACACACAAGAGCAATTACACCTTTCACCTGACACAAGAGTAATTTCACCTAAGACGGGAGGGATTGAAAGTATAAGGAGATGGGTGAAATCGAAAGGAGCAATACCTAATAGACGGCAATATTTTGCTAAGCTGCTGCTGCTTTTGGGAGAAAACCATATTTTTAAGGGATTGTAACGTTTAGTTTCCTTTTTGTGTTTTCTGTGGACTGATGAGTACGAATTATGACATCCGTCGCTAACAATAACTATAATTATTTACATTAAATTTTAGCGACGGAATTTTTGTCACTGCATAATTTAAATTCCATAAAAATATATTTAGAATTCTAGCAACACTTTACTATACCAATATATTATAAAATTTGTAACACTTGGAAAATCCATATCTAAATTTAAGGCGTCAAAGTTCCCGCTATTATTTAGTAACAAAATATGTATTCCTTCGCCAATCCGTTGCTCTTTTATAACTAAAAATAATGTTTGTAATTTTTGCAAAGTAATGGCTACTTCATTGTTAATCCGTTGCTATATAGAGACAAACTTGATTTCAATGCTAATATCCGTCGCTAAACACTGTTTTTTGTAGTGTAGTACGTCTGATGTACTAACCAATATTTCTCCCTCTTTGCAGAACATTGTTCGTTCAGGCCTTTCAGGAGTTCTATGCACTTTTCAAGAAGACTTGGACAGTTTCCCAAGTAGTTGCTGAGTCTTCAAAGTTAGAGAATGATGCCACCTGTTCTACCTTAGTGGTATTGCATATGTCTAAATATATTTGTTCTGTCTTTATTCTCGAGACTCTTATTGTAAACATATATTTGGAATATTGTACTAGAGTAATAGCTATACCCAACTTTGTGACTTTGTTTTAGATGGTTATAAACGAGAAAAACTATTAGTCTACTTAATTGAATTGACTATGCTAAATGATAAGTCTATATAAACTTCATAAGCGATGAGTCTATGCAAACTCCATATATGATATGTGAGAAGGATAAGTATATTTCACTATGTAAAAGTTTAATACTTTTGCATTTTTTTACCAATGATATGCGATGATGTATCCTAGAAGGCTAGTCGTAGTCCTCTTCAAAGACGATGACGTCAGTTACGTCTATGGGTGCTCTCTGGTCGTGACAGTTACTACTAAGTAAAATTCTCAAGGAGTTGTAATTACATTTCATATCCTTATCTTAGTTAATTTCTTAATTTTTTTGAGACATATCCATAATCGACTATACCATGGAGCTACATGCAATCCGGTGTTCTACTATCACACCGAAAAGAGAGGGTACCACTTTCCAAGGTAGGAAGTTCATACATAATAGATATTCTAGTTGATCCAGTAACCTAAGACCTTGGGGTGCACGTAGTTATTGAACAAGGAGATTTCTACTAGAAACCTAGATTTGCTAACGTGGAGGTTTCAATCTCATTAGACAAAAACTATGTAGGGCACCCAGACTTACTAAGCCGGAAGGGTCAATTGTGAGAAGCTGGACTTGCTTGAATTTAATGCCCCACTCTGATTTTTTCATGTTCACTCGGTGCTAAGCATCAAACTCCCTTTTTAAACATCTTTATGTAACACCCCTAGAAACAAACTGTGTTAAACTATATCCTAACACGTGTGTTATGAGTTTATAAGGTGCAAAAATGATGAATTATAGTGTTAGAAGTCAGTTTGGAGAATTTGGAAGATTTCGAAAGTGAAAGATCCTAAATGGACCATGACGTTAAAAAGTTTGCCTATGTGTGTCATAGTACATTTTAGTGTGCCATTGCATGTTTTACCTGTTGTTTGGTGCCTAAATTTATAGGAGAGGACCACAAAATATAAATGAACTTATTTGGGGTCGACACTTCCGGGCATGACTCCCCAAGGCCAACCATAAGGGTCCTTGAGGAAGACCAAACTTTGGCAAGAAACTGCCATCAAACAATCCCAATCGACGAGCATCAAACAACACCCCATTGATTAGTCTACGCCCAATCATTTGGGGGAGTTACACCAAACTTAGGTGTGGGATATTAAGCCTGCAAATGGCCAGTCTCTGACAAAAACGACGGCTTCAAGGATGGCCAATCTTCCAGTAGACGGCAAGTAGATGCGAAAGTAGATTGACACATACAATTTTTTAAATGGCTCTCGGTCAAGTTGAGGGCATTTTTCAAAATTTACCTAGAATCGGATTTAAGTCATCGGCGGTTATTTTAGGTGTTTTTAGGTATTTTAAGTTAATTTATTAGCCTAAAGCCTAAATAAGAATTCATTTATTCAAAAACAAAACCCCAAGCTCAAATAGAATCCTCTCTAGATTCTATTGAAACTAGGAGCAAGGTTGAATCTAGGGATTGTATTTCTCCATTGTTCTTCATCAATTTCATAGATAATCTTAAATATACGCATGGTTTTTCATCCTTGACTATACTTCCAATTTTTAATTCTCACCGCGGTTTCCTGAATGAAAAGGTTTAACACAATAATTTATGATATAATTGATTTTAATTGAATGTTTTAAGATAAAAAACATTATGAACCCACAAATTACATGAATTCCTATTTTTGGTTCTAATGTTGTTGAATTGATAATGACATAATTGTAATGAATTCATGTGTAGATTGTATTGGACTATTCGGTTATGTATATATCATGATAGAATTGTCTATAACCTGCCTTATAATTATGATATTCATATTATATGTTCTTGGATTATTGGTATGGATTGAATGTTGGCTTAGTATTGTGCACATGACTATTGGTAAGAGCCTTTTGTAAAGTGAATTGATTGAAAAGGCTAAGGAATGGTGATGATGATGGGAAGGAGGTGAGTAGATATAATTCTTCTATTTAGCATAGAATTGATATTGAACTGTATTGGTTGGTATAGTCAACTTTTGGTGGCGGTGTTTATGATATATAATTGTTATGAACATGTCCTTGTCAGCTTATTATATGAATTATGCTATTATCATGTTATAACATGTATAGATAATCAATGTAAAGGATTATAATGTGTCTATGTGTATGTGAGATGGAAGTTTGATTTCCTCTATCTATCTATATGTGACTATGATAGAGTATAATGATGTCTCTATGTGTGTTGATAGGGTATCTTGTTAGGTAAAATTAGTTTTCCGTACATTGTTCTTAAATGTTACTGAATATATGATATGATGAGGTTGTGTCTTGATTGGTAGACTTAGGTACCTCTACTTCATACATGAAAGTTATGTGGATGTGAACTCTTGACTTTGTACGCTACAGAACCTTTGTCATGTATGTGTATCAATGAAAGATTAATTAAACACTAGGATTGGTAGACCTAAATTTGTGCCCTTTTAGGGGTGAATAATATAAGACCTTGAATATGAAAAGAAGGTCAAAGAACATAGAACCTTGAATATAGAATCTAAGGTTAACAAAAATATTTAAGTGAAAGACTGTAATGGTATCCTTCTTGAGTGGAATGATTGACTTAGGGATATGTGGCTGAAACGACATGAAAATATTTCTAAGGAAGACATAAGAGCTATCCTTATAGAACCTTGAGTGGTAGCCCTTGTGGACCAATCTTTAGTAGGGTTATTATGGTTTCGTAAGACTAAGAAATGGTACCTTCTTATATACCTTTCTGTGAATGATTTACTCTATGATAAAAAAGGCAAAGCACCGAGTGGATATGTTTGTGGGAGTAACTCAACTTTACATGAGACTATAGTGCGAAGAAACCCTTGATATTCTGTAACCATGTGCAAACAAGGGATGTGTCCTACTTATACCCTTGGAAAGTATAACCCTCCTCGGAGTAAGGTAGACTTTGGATTCCATACCTACCTAGTGTGGTCTATTGTCAGTTAATGCCTATTCTCATCATGTGGTATATACATTCTATTGTTTGAGATTTTCTACAATGTGTAGGTAGTGGAACGGGGCACTATCTATACATGACATGACTAGTCTTTGATGATGCTAGGATGAGGTCCTTAGGTCTTTCAAGACCATGATATTAAGTCCTCTAAATGCTTAATTTTATCGTAAATGTCTGAATGAATATTGTTTACTTAGAAACTGTACCATGAATAGAAAGGATCTTACCTGAGGTAGCTTAGAGGATTGCTTAGGTAGGATTGAAGAGGGTGTATGGGCAGTCTCTTCATGTTTACTTAGGTGAGTCTTAAAGTAACTTGAGGTGGGCAGTCTAAATGATTAAAAGGGCTTACTTGATTAATGTAGAACTATGTCTTATTATGATGTAAAAGTATAATCTTAATTTAGGTAGTGTTAAGGATTATTTAGATGTGCTTGAAGAAGGTATATGGTCAGTCTCTTCTTTCCCTACTTAAGTGAGCCTTAAGATAACCTTTGGTAGGAGGTCTATATGCTTATATGGTTTCCAAGTGAAGATCCTTGTACATTGTGGATTACTTGATCTTGTCTTATATGTGAAGAATTATTTGAAGATGGTTCTTATACTTGTTTATTGACATTTTCATCAAAAGAGCATAAAAAGCATGGTATAAAGTAAATGTCAATTTTTGCATGGTTTTTAATGCATGTCACAATACGTAGTGCATTCAATGTGCTAATTCCATATGTTGTGTTATTTATAAAGGTGTAGGTGGCAGGTGTAGAGTCTCTTGGAAGTGGAGGTTGAGAATAGCATTCTCTTAATCAATCTTTGTATGCCCTCATATGATTCACGGACATAGTTTTGTTTAGTTTCTTTTTCAAAAGACATTGTAACAGACATTGGTATTACTTTAGTTTATTTATGGTCTGTGACGCTAACATTTTAAATGTGCCTTAGATGACTATGAAGAGACATGGTTCTTTTCTATATTATTCATAAAATATATTTGAACTATAGTTGCGAAAAGTTTAATTCCACTCTTCTTTTCATATATATATGAGGTCATTGTATGAGTTATTATAGTGTTTATATGAAGTGTGATGAGTTTCGTGATGTTTGGAGGTCAAACGTCCAACAACGTCCATGACATTCGAAGGGTTTTCCTTGAAACAACCTTGTGCGTTTATGTATGTTTCGTCAAGTTTTACTTGTTCGTTTTGAATGAAATTCACGAGTGAGTTCCTACACTCGTATACGAGAATATTTGTGTTGGAAACTTCTGTGAAAACATTCCCAAGGACCATCCAAGGGTCCTTGAGTAATGACCCATCCTATGCCAAAAATTGTCAAAAAGCAACCCAACCTATGGATGGACTGGACGACTGGTGGGTCAATCGACTCCTCGTAGGTGAGGGAAGTAGGTTGAAAATTAGGAATGGGAGGAGAGGCAGCAAAAATAAAAATCCTCATTCCCAAACCATGGACCAAAAGGATAGTCCGTTGGTTTGGGAACGGGCCATCGATGGCTACTCGTGGGTTGAGGCTGTTTTTGCGCAACTTCACTGTAATATTAGGGGTGAAGTTGTAAATTTTCCCAACATACAAATGAGACTTTGGGCGTTTCATAAAGGGTATTTTGGGTATTTTAAATATCTATATAAGCCTTTAACACTTAGAAGAATTCATTGTTCAGAAATTAAAACCTCAATTCCCTTACAAATTCTCTAGAACTCCATTGGAGCCAAAACACAAGAAAGGACTTCGATCAGAGATTTGAGTGGTGATTCCTAATCAAATTGGAGGATTATATTTATTGAGGTATTTTTTGATACTAGAAAATCTATTCATCAAGGAGCCAATTTCAAAGAGGTTTTCAAAGAGTTCTTAAAAGATTAGTTTTCTAAATTGAACTCTATCCATGGGTTGTTGCATTAAAGGTTTTAAAGCATTGTATATTGATTGAACTTTTGTTAATTAAAATATTTTAACTCATTTAACCTATTAAACCATGTAATTGATGAACCCTAGTTTTTAACTACTTTATGGGTTAAGTGACATTGACTCAATGCTTATGAATTCTAGTGTAGTTTTCTATGGGCTATTGAATGATGTAATAATTCGATTGAATTGATATCTAGGAGGTCTTATCTTGATTAAAATATACTTAATATACCTTTTTTTATTGAATATCATAGTTTATGTATTGAATTATTGGTTATGGCCATGGTATTGAATTGGATGATTTAGACATGAATTGAAGTGGTGAGAATGGATTGGTAGTAATATGCCTAAATATCTTTATTTTATGTTAATTACACTTCAATTATGCTATTATTGGTATGGTCCAGTTATGATGGCGGTGCTAAGTGCTTTACTTGCAATTGATGTGGCCTTGTTGGCGTTACTTTATGTATTATGATGATAATGGAGTTGTCGTCACTTCTTGAGGAATTATGATGATTTGTGTAGTTGATTTATTTGAATTATGAACATATCTATCTACATGAGATTAAGTGAAAATATAAGTTCTTCTATTGTTGTAAGGTGATCATGTTTGACTATTACTACGTTTTATTAGACTTGTGTCCTTTACTTTATACATGTATGAATTATATGTTAATATGAGATGTCTTGAATAGGTAAGCTTAGTACACCCTTGTAATGTATGAATTAATGATATGTTAGAGCTTAAATGACGTTAAGAAGTTCATGTACGTGGAACCTCAAACCTAGTGGTAAGGTTGTGATATGAACTTCGAGTCGTAATGGTATTTTTCTTGATACGGATGATGGACTTAGGGTTTTTTTGTCTGGAACGACATCATATTATCCTTAGACAAGTCATAATGAGCTATCTTAGTCATCATTTAAAGGTAGCCCTAGTGGACTTCTATGGTATGGTGAATGTAATTGAGTTAAAAAATTAGATAAGGAACCCCTTCATGTGATCCTCTAATTTCAATTACTCTATGAGAACGAAGGCTAGCACCGAGTGATAATGTTATGGGAAGTAGCTCTACTTTAGACGGAGACTACAGTACAATGTATCTAGTTGAGAGTGACACTAGAGTACTTAAAAACACTTCATATTCCTTAACCATGTGCCTACATGGGATATGTCCTAGTTATATTCATGGCAAGTAGTACACCTTCATCGGAGTAGGTTAGAACTCCGGATTTCAGATTTACCTATCATGGTTTATGTTGGTTATTGTCTATTCACATTATATGGCATACCTTCTACAATTAGATATGTTCTATGAAGTTCAGGTTGTTGTATGGGACGTTATCTAGATATTTCACAATAGGCTTTGAAGGTGTTAGTTAGAGTCCCTAGGTCTTCTTTAAGACCATTAATTGAGTCTCCTTTATGTAACGAATGAATCTTAATTGAACTAAAGAATGTAAAGAATTAAATTAAGAAAAATGTTAAATGAATAAGTACTTATCTAAAGTGGTTAAGTGTTGTCTAGTTAAGGTGTGAAGGGGGCATAGGAATGGTCACCTCGTATCTTACCTAGATAAGTATTAAGAATGACTCTAGTTAGGGAAGATGGTTAATTATGTAGGGATGATCTAAGGCTTAGGTAGTCCAAAAAGTTATTTTGGTAATCTTGAAGAGGTCAATCATGGACATTATCTTCTTGATTTACATAAGTCTTTTGATTTTCTTTGGATAGAGAATGTCATATTATCTATATGTTATGTATTACGTGAGAATGATCTTATCAAAGGTAATCTATCGGATCTTTTAAGTGTGTATATAAGGGATTGTATGGTCGGTCGCTTCACAACTCACTCCAGTGAATCTTAGAATCACCTTTGATACGAGGATCTCATGTTCATATGTAGGATGTATTGTATGTGTGTGTTGATCTCATTATAGGTGGTCTTGAGGATCATTTAGGTGTACCAACAAAGGTTGTATGTGCGGTCTCTCTTTCTCTTGCTTAAGTGTGTCTTAGAATGACTTTTGGTGAGGGAATTGCATTCTATAAAGTGTCTAAGATGAATTTAAGGAATTTCACTTTAGAATGAAGGAACTTTTCCGTAAAAGTGAAATAGTTCAGTTTAAAGTTGATTCTAAAAACGTCATTTATTGATTAACTGATTTCTTATGTGTTTCTATGGTTTTAAATGTTGTTATTGTGATTATATTATGATATTTCAATGGAAAATATGCATATTTCAAATAAATGACCATTTTTTATGAGAGTATGCATAATTCGATATTTAGTACATGTGTTTGTACTGATTACATGCTTTTATCTATCTCTAAAGTGATTCATAGGTGAAGGTGCTTTTGGAGAGATAAGCTTGCATTAGAAGATTGTATAAGCAAGTTGAAGTATTTCCTCATTTTACTCAATGGCATAGATGTCTTTTATTGCAATATTGAAGTATTGTTAAAGACTTAGTGGTACTATATTTTTATTGTGTACGGGCCGTGTCCCAAAGTATTCTTGTGTCTAAGAGTTTTATGAAATAAGACTTAGTATTTCCTATGAATTTCATATGAAAGATATTTTAAAGACTTACAGAGTGTTTGTGAAATGTTTTAATTCTGCACTACTTTTCAGATGTTTTATATCGATGAACGATATGGAAGGGCTTGAACAAGACTTCTCAGAGCTCAAGTACGCCAGTTGCACTCGAGAGTGCCATATCTTCTAGGGTGTGGTTTCACGATGTGATAGTATGATAAGGCAAGGTTGAATATGAATCACTTGTGTCCCTTATTAATATATGATTATGATATGATGATCTCACTAATGATGTTTTGTGATTAATGTAAGTTCTCATCCATTACCTAACGACCTAATGATCATGATTATACAAAAGGTTAGTCTCCTATGACCTATACTAAATTTTCATGATTAAGAATGACTTATGTATTTTCAAAAATGGACTTTATCTTAGCACTGAGCGAACTAGATATGAGAGGTATCCCTTCACAATGTGGGAAGGTAGGTTGACAATGGTTCTCATGAGATAGAGACTACAATGCAATTGTGGATAAAGAGGTTCTCTAGTATGTCTTCTAGTTCCTTAAATATGTTGTCTCCATAGAAATACTAGCTAGTTGATCCACCTAGAATGTTATGCTAAATTTTTATTACTACCTTCGCAAGGAGGGCACCTTCTTTCGGTGTAGTTCATGACACCGGATTCCATGTTTTGCGCACATGGTCTATTGTAATTTTAGGTGATTCTTCTCCAATATAAAATGAATGAATCTCAAGTAATGAAGCTGAACACTAACTAGGGTGACTTGAGGGGTTCTTCTTAGTGTTAGTAGAGGTATGGGACTCTACCTATACATTGCAAAAGTTGGCCTTGAGGGGAGTCCTAGGAGGTTGTTCTTATGTTATTATGTACAAATCATATCATGATATGTACATATGTTAAATCTATATGATGTTGCTCTCACATGACGTTGGTCAGGTCGACGAACATGATATTGGCCTAAGTTACTATATATGAAGATTATTACACATGATGATTATGCTAAATAAAGAAAGGAATTACTAATGATTTTTTTCTGGTTTACTTTATTATGTTGGGTTATGGGGATTCACATGAGCATTGCACTTGTAAGCTTGGGATGTGATTTTGGTAATGGCCTTATATAAAATGTTGTTATGAACTCGAGTACATTAATTATGGTTATGACTTTAATTTTGAAGCTATTCATGTTGAGATGACCTCATGATGATTCTATTTATGTTCATATGGTTTTATGATAATGTTGGTATTGTGTTTGATACAGGCTTTTCTTAAGTGATTTAATGGTTATTTACTTGTAATATATATTTGTATGCATAATGTCTTTTCAAATGACCTAGCATGTTTTTAAATAAATGATCCTTTTCATGCGTCTCTTCAAATGGTTTTATGCCCATATGTTTCCATAATTAGTACAAGTGGTTTTACTAACCCATATTTTTATATTTCTACTAATATATAGGTTTGGGCAACTGAAGTGATTTGAGGCCAATTTCAAGAAGACTTGGACATCTTTCCCAAGTTATTTGTGAGACCTCAATGTTCGACGATGGTGCCAGCTATCTAGCTTAGTAGGATTGTTGTGTCTAAAGACATTCGTCTCCTTCCTTTATCATTTAAGAAAATTGATGTAAGCCTATAATTTCATATTGTACTTGTAATGTCTATGTCCAAATGTCTCACATGATTGGTTTATGCTAAACGAGAAGTCTATGTTTACTACCTAAACGAGGAGTCTAAGTAAACTCCTTATATAATATGTGATAAGTCTAAGTGTACTTCGCTATGTAAAAGATTTAAATTTTCCATATTTTTTACCTATGACATGTAATGGCGAATGCTAACGGCTAGTCTAAATCCTCTATGAGGATGAGACGCTGGTTACGTCTAGGGGGTGCTCTCTGACCGTGAAAAACTTGGTATCAGAACATGAGGCTAAGTAACCGTAGGATTGATGTCTGAACAGACAACGTCTATATAGAGTCTTGTTCATAATTGTAAAGCGTGCCACACTTATGAAAAGAGGCTATGTCATGCTTAGGAAATTCGAATCTTCTTGGTAATCCTATGTCGTGCCTTAAGAGTCTTAACTCTATGTGTCATTTTTCATCTAAACCATTTATTGTGCTCATAGGCTATGGTTATAAGAAGGGAATCCACAAGAAGTGTCAAAGAAGACAATTGCTAATGCGGGAGCTCCTCCACTAGAAAACCAATTTCATACACAAGGCAATCAAGTTCCTACTCAAGAACAAGTTTCTTAGGGTGGAAAAGCTTCAGTAATTCCTCCTGCTATGACAGATGGAGAGATAAAGTCGGCTTTTATATGTTTGGCTCAAGCTATGACTACTCAAGTCCAAGCAGTATAAACTCAACTTCAAGTCATGACATCGCAGGAAAACCAGAAAGTTGGAGTCCGTGTGAACCAAAATTCTAGTACAATGGCTTCTCGCTTAAGGGACACCACTAGGATGAACCCTCCTATGTTTTTGGGTCGAAGGCTGATGAAGAAAACAAGGACTTTTCTAACATTTTATTAAAAAAATCAAATACTTGTCTTAAAGCCTAACTATGTGTCTTGAGCTCTAAACAATGTTTAAATACTTCAATAATGAATATAGGTCATTTGGGAAGTTTAGAAACCAAAACGTCTAAGAATGTCAGTAATGTTTGGAAATTTTGTTCAACGACGTGCTAGCGTGACTTAGCTAGCCTATTTGACTATATTTTAGGAGTCATAAATCCATGAAAATTGGTGAAAAAGTAGTTACTAGGTTTTTAAGTTAATTCATGATCGAAAAGTCTGGGTACGACTACCCAAGGACCAACCAAGGTCCGTTGAGGAGGACCCTTGCACATTGGTGTCAACACTGCCTGGGCAGTGCGCACCCACAAAAGGGCAATCGATGGGGCATCGATGCCAATTGTCGACAAACACTTACCAATATATTTTGATTCCCTCATATGCACAGTCTCTGACAAGAACGATGGATGTGCAGCATGGAAGGGCACAATGACCGTCGACTCACAGACGGACCGTCGATTGGGGTTCCATCTGTGAGGGTCAAGTTTCCTGCACGTTTTTAATGTTGGTTAATTTAGTTAGTTAAGGTGTTAGGTTGTTAATTATGGGTTTAACGGAGTTTAACTATGTTAATTAACCCCCATATAAAGACCCCAACCCTCATTAGTCTAAAACACAACATACGAAATAAACTCTCTTCTTTCTCTCTACTTTCTCGTTCTATTGGCAGAAACTATTTAAGAAAAGCTCGGGGGAGGGTTTTGTTGCTTTAAACGGAATATTTAACCATGAAATATTCATCAAACATTAAGGCATGGGATCTAATTTACCTTTTAGAATTATTTCCTCAAAGGGCTCCTTCAAAGTATTTCTAAAAGTTGAGTTTTCATGTGGATTTTATCCAATAACGATTTTGATGTTGTGAACTAAGTTGTTTTTTGTTTATTTAGGATATAATGAATATATTAACATGTATTTTAACTTGATTATGATAAATTGATATGGTTTGGTCTAAACATTAGAACATGATCCTTAACCCTTTAGTCTAGGTTTGATCTTGATGTGAATTAGGTGGTGATTGATTCAATTGACTTTATTGTTGCTTAATTAATTTTTAGAGGATGTTTCACACTAATCATAAAAAATTTAGGATTATGTTAGTCTTTCATACTAGTTCTTGAAAAGTGATCTAGGTTAAGGGAATTGACCTAACTATCTTGTCCTAAGCTTTGATCTAGTATTTAATTATGGTGTAGTGACTTCTCTATCTTTATTATCATGTTTGTTATTGAATTATGTTGATATTATGACCTAATTTGGTATTAGTTGTGGGTTGATGGTAAGAACCTTATGATGAACTATGGAGGGGACATGGTAAGTCTTGTAATTCCTATTTCTTACTTCAACTTGTGGTTTATTGTAATTATGTCATGATGTTATGTTGGAGTATGCCTTATTTAGGATTGATAAAATGGTATTATGTTTAATTTAAATGTCTTGATTATGGTTGTGAGGTTGATTAAGGTGTACATGATATAAGGATGGTGATTCTTATCAAAGTGACTTATTATGAAGTGATATGAAATGTGTTAACCTCACTTATATATATATATATATATATATATATATATATATA
>NC_028646.1:17644794-17747385 GCF_001406875.1 Solanum pennellii
TATATATATATATATATATATATATATTGTTTATAAAGACATAAATACATTTCAATAACGGAATCTATATTAGCACCGAGTGATCTTGTATGTGAGGGGATGACACTTTCCCAAGTAGCGGAGGTAGGGTTCAGTACAGTCCTCACGGGGTGGATAGCGTCATGACGCAAATAGGATGTAGAGTGATGTTTCCATGACAATCCCAAGTTCCTTAAACTATGTTTGCCACTATTGGAATACTAGCTAGTGGATTCACCTAGATGCTATGTTTATGTTAGGTTCTTCCTTGGCCAGTAGAACACCTTCCATCACTTTAAGGTTTTACAACACAGATTCCACACATAGATATTGTTGTCTAGGTCGGTTAAGGCATGTGTTCCATAAACTAAAATGAAGTATTGAATTATAAACTAGCTAAGGTGACTTGACGGGTTAAACTTAGCTTAGGTAGGGGTATGGGACTCTACCTATGCCTTGCACTAGTTGGCCTTGATGAAAGCTTCAGGAAGTTAATATTATGTATTTATATGACGATGATGTACATAATGATAACCTATTGATGAACAATATGAATAGTTTTATGTGATAATGATAATCCTTTGGAGCATATAATATGATTACATTACTAAAGTATGATATTATGCATCCTTAAAGAATAATTATGTGAAGCTGGACATGGTTATATTTTTTGTTGGGGCTACTTGATTGATTAAGGTTATCGTGCTTTGCTTGATCATTGTACTTGATGACTTGATGAGTATTCATGACTAATTGAGTTGCTTATTATAATATGGTTACTCTTATTTAAGCTTGTGATGTTATTCCTTTATGATAGGGTTGTAGTAGAATATGGGTTCAAGTATGTTGGTATATATATTATGTGTTCGAGCTAGTAAGCATGTTTGGTTGATCTGTACGACTTGCTTGATTATGCATGAGACTTTTAAAAGGGTAAAATGGCATGTTTTAACTAAAAGTCCCTTTTTAGCATGTTTTGATATTATATGTCCATATTGTCTCATACTTATTACAAGTGGCGTACTAACCTCATGTTTCTCACTTTTTCCCTGAAATTTTAGATTCCAGTCGTTGTGTGATCATTTGAGACGACTTGAAGATCACTTGGATATTCTATACCATCCAAGCGGTAGGTCCTCACTTTCCGAGGACAATGCTAATATCTAGCTTGTGGAGTTGCTCTGTTTCTATCACTCTTATGTTTATTCTACTTTCGTTTGAGTACAATTTTATAAGCCTATATGTGTCTTCTTTACATTGATGTAGGGCTATTCCCAAATTGCTATGATCTCTATATAGTTTGAGATGAGATAATCTTTGAGACTACATTCTATTTTATGTATATCTGTGTGCAACTAAAGTAGAAGGCTATGTAACCTTTCTATATGAAGGGTCTATGTATACTCGATACAAATATATTATGTGTATGTAGAGGTCTATATAAACCTCCAACTAGATATAGAAAAAAGTTTTAATTTTTTTGTATTTTTGATCTATCAATATAATTATGTAAGAATAAGAGGCTAGTCTTAGTCCTCAAAGAGGAAGACGACGCCGGTTACGTCGAGGGGTAAGCCCGGATGTGACAACTTCCTTGATAAGATCTACAAGATCTTGTAAGCTATGGGTTTGAGTTCAAATGAAAAGTCCGAGCTAGCCACTTATCAATCAAGGATGTAATTCCATCTTGGTATACTTAGTTGAGGCTCAATAGGGCATTTAGAGCTGGTCCAATAAGTTGGGAGCTGGTTAGATAAGATTTTGTTGATAGGTTCTTCCCAAGGGAGAAAGGGAGGCTAAAGTTGAAGAATTCATCAACCTTCGTTAAGGAAGTATTACTGTACTTGAGTACTCTTTGAAGTTCACTAAGTTGTCAAAGTATGCCTCTTCTTTGGTTGCAAAACAGAGGGATGAAATGAACTGTTTATGATGGGAGTGTCTGATTATTTTTTAGAAGAGTGTCATTTGGTGATGCTTCATGACAACATGTATATTTTTCATTTGATGGTGCATTCTCAACAAGTGGAAGAGAGTAGGCTTAAGAGGAAGATTAAGGATGCTAGGAAGGACAAGTCTTATGATTGTGTTCTGCAACCAAATCCCTTCTAAGTTTCCCAAGCCTTGTGATGATATGGTCTCTAACACTAGGTCACAAAAGCTAAGAAATGGTAATCCTTAAGCAAGAATACTACTTGTACCAAGTGTGTTAAAAAAGATGTAGGGGAATGTCTACTGTGGATGAATAATTTCCTTTGATGTGGTAAAGTGGCCACAAGTTGAGGAATTGTCCAAATAAAAGGGGTCAAGAGAAGGGGAATGGTCAAGCTCAAGAAAGTGGTTCTAATTCCGATGTTCCTAGGAAGAACAACTTGTACAAAATTCATTATAAGGGTGATCAAGAAGAATCGCCCGATGTTGTCAACGGTATGTTACAAGTCTTTTCTATTAATATTTATTCTTTACTTGATCCTGTTGGCACAGTATCATTTTTGACTCCTTTATTAACCATGGAGTTTGACATATTGCCTTATATCTTAATTGAACCATTTTCTCTTACTACCACGGTGGGTGACTCTGTTAATGCTAAAAGAGTCTATATGATTTTTTTTTAATAATGTTGCCCAATAGAGTTAATAAGGTAGACTTGGTAGAACTTAATAGGGTTGATTTTGATGTCATCTTGATAATGAATTGGTTGCATGATTGTTTTGAATCCATAGATTGAGCAGCAAGGTTAGTTAAGTTCAATTTTCCAAATGAAACCCTGTTAGAGTGGAAGGGGAAAATTTAACTCTTAGAGGTCGTCTTATTTCTTGTCTAATGACTTGTATGATGATCGCTAAAGGGTGTCTATACCATATCGTAAGGTTCAAGGACCTAGACACCGAAACTCCTCCAATAGAGTCCGTCCCCAATGTGAAGGACTTTCCCAATGTATTTCTCAATGACTTGCTCGGAATTCCTACCGAGGGTGAAATTGACTTTGGTATTGACTTATTGCCTGATACGAACCCCATTTCAATTCCTCCTTATGGGATGGCTCCGACTGAATTGAAAGAGTTGAAGGCACAATTCAAAGCCTTACTATACAAAGGTTTCATTTGACCTAGTATTTCTCCATGGGTTGCTCCGATTATATTTGTGATGAAAAAGGATGGGTCCCTTAGGATATGCATTGGTTACCCGCGTCTCAATAATTTCACTCTAAAGAAAAATTACCCTATCCCTATAATTGATGATTTATTTGATGAACTCCAAGGGGCAAGCTACATTTCGAAGACTAGTTTGAGGCCGGGATATCACAAACTTATTGGGTCCGTCGATGCAGGCTGGTGCAACTGCTGCCTTCGCACTGCACACTTAAAGGGGGATTTGGAAATTCACCTACATCCTAACCTGACCCTAATAGGTTTAATTAGCTATTTTGGGTGTATATATGTGATCAAAAACGTGATCAACCCATTCCCAATCCTTTCTGCACAAAATAGACTTTCCCTCCAAAACCTATCCTCCCTATAAATCTCCATTATTGGTGAAACTCAAGAACAGCTTGGAGCATGGACTCCTATGTATTCATCAACATGTTTTAAATGTTTTCATTAATATAATTGTTGGTGATCGTTCATCTCTAAGTAACCTTTCACTTGGAGAGTTAATCCCTATATTTTTCAAAGAAGTTTCATGATCAAATTTCTTCTTCTTCAATCTAGCCATGGGTTCTTTCTAAAAACGTTTTTAATGGGTTAATAAAGATGAATTGATGTTAATGTGATGGTTTTTACGTGAAATTTAATCCAATTGCGAGATGAACCTATGTCCCTTCCCAAAATTGATTTAGCCCTTGCATGTGCATTGTGATCATGACTTGTTAATGGTTGATTTCTGATTCTCTTACGTTGAAGTATCTATATCTACTGTTAATTGCGTGAATTGATGATTATTTGATGACGAAGGGTCCATGTAAATCAATGTATGAAGAATTAAATATGACTAACTTAGATTCCTATAAGTTCACTGTTACCTTGCCTCTATTAAGCATGAATGTGGAATTCGATTATGTAGGGAGGGTTGTATGTATTGTCTTACATGGATGTTATTGATGAATTGTAAATAAATTATTCATGTGGATCATGGTGGGTTAGACTATGATTCTTATATCTTCCATTGATTTCTAATGTAGCATGTTAACTGTGATTTAGAGGTTATGGCAATTGTAGTAGGATTTCATTTAGGTTATGTTGTCCTTAAATACTGCCTTATAGTGATGATATTAATTAATTGTGGGTATGAATTCTTGATGATCAAAGAAATGGAGTCTTGGAATGAATTGATCTAGGTTCTTCTATCCTACAATTTGAATGTTGTAATGAACATTATGTGATATTAATCCTAGGGTAGATAAAGCATGAGTTAGAATTGATTATTATGTATTTATATACTGACCTAGATTGATATTATTGATGAAATATGATATATAATCCATGTAAGTGAAATTGGTTAATGGTCTATGTCCTTCTACATTCTAGCATTTTAATGATGTGTTGTACTACTTTGTAGCATGGCCTTGTAGTAGTTTATGCATGAATTTGTATATGATTATTATGTTTTAGATACTTCCATAAATATATATTATTTATAAATGATGATTTATGAGTAAAAATAGGAATGTTACTTGATGATCTATAACTCTCTACCTTCTACCATATATGTGATATAATGCACTAGTTGTATCATGATCTTGTAATGACTTGCACATTATTTCTTTTATGATTTAAGTACATATAGATACTGCTCTATAATGTGTTAATGATGAGGAATTCGTAATGATCAATGATGATCAAAGATTGATGAAATGGTAAGAATGGTTCATCCCGCTACTTTTCTATATTATTGTGCTTGATGAAGCCTTGTATACACTTATGGTGGATGTGTTTACTTTATTTTCTTTATATATGTGTTGACCATGGCCTTGAAGGAAAATTTATGAATATAGGAATTAGTGGTTATGATGATCACTTTATGTGTAACTTATACCTAGTGTTCTGCCTTATTTATGAATCTAGGTTATGTGTTGGTGCTGCCATTAATGAAGTATTAAGAATTGATGACCCCTACACATGTACCCCTATGTGAATGTTTGAATAGCTAAGGTTAGGAGTGTTGAATGTAATGTGAAGATTGTCATGCCTCCTATGCTAAATGGTGTTGTGTGGTCTATGCTTTTTTGTGCATTATGCTTTTAAGAGGGTAGTTGCCCTAATATGTTATGGATAGACATTATGTGATCATGTTGATCAATATACAAACACTCAAACATTATTCATGCTTACAAGTAGTATAGGTTATGGTGTCTAAATGAAAGTTAATTCTCATATTTCCCTAGTGTCTACTACTATGCATGTTAACATTATGTCTATGAAAGTATGATAGGTGTTTCCTTAACTAGTATGACTTGATAGGTGTACTAGTATTGTCAAGGGTATGGGGCCTTGCCTATGCATTTCACATGTGTGCCTTGATAGGATAATTTCTAGTTTTGGTTTCTATATGTATGAAATATGAATGTATGAACATGTGTGACTTAATGTGTTATGTGAGAGGTTTGCTCACATATATGTATACACACACATGAATGATGATATAGTCAATAGAGGAGCCTTGAAAATTGTACTCAAGTGTACTCTAAACTAGATAGTGCTAATGATATATGCTATGTCCATGTGAAAGGGTTTCTCACCTGATTTAGGTTAATGAAATCTCATCTTACCCATGAATTAAGCATATAGGGATTCAATATCCTAAGCCTATGATTTATAAAAGAAAATGATAATATAGGCTTTAAATAAAGGGAACTTAGCTTAGCACCAAGTGAACTTGAAGATGAGGGGTTTCCCTTCCTATTGTAGGAAGGTAGGTCACGATAGACCTCACTGGGTGGCTAGTCTCATGAACCAAAAGGGTGTAAGAATGATGTTTCCATGGTGCCCCCATGTTCTATAAATTATGCTTGCCACATAAGAACCCATGGTCATAGTGACAATGGAAGTAAATGACTAGGACCCTTACTAGGACGACGTAAGAGAGGTTACTTCGGATAGGTGAGAGTAATGAACCCATCTAGACATTGCACAAGTAGATCCTTAGGAAATTCTAGGAAGGTGTTCTAATATGTATGATTATGATTACGTCTTTATGCATGGCATGGTAGTATTTTTCTATTTGTCATGAAGATGTGCATGGTATGAGTCTATGTGATGAGGTGTTATTCTTATATGCATTATGAGATTCTTAATGACTATATGATGAATATTGTTGACGTGAATGTAGTGGTCTTCACTTAATATGTTGATGTATGAATTGAATGATATGGTTTGTGGTATCATGAAGGGTTTACTATGTATGTGTGGGGTTATGGAGATTGACATGTACATTGTACTAGTAGACTAAGATTGGGGTCATGAACAATGTCTTGTTATTATGTATGTGAAGTGAAGTCATTATATGTGCAAATTGATGTAGCCAAGCGAGTCTTGACATAAATGTGTCTTTGATATGCTATGCTTATATGATGATTGGCGTTGGATTATGTAGGTTTATATATGCATTCTTGTGATCTTAAGCTGATTCATTGCACCAAGTATCACTAGAGGGTTACTTGGGAGGTTAATGAGAAAAAGGAAAGAAGTTCAATGTGAAAGGAAAATACTCACTGTAAAGTAAAAGAGCTCACTATAAAGTGACCTCAAAAATGACTAAAATTCTATAGGACATTTTCTATGATGTTAGGCCTTTGAATAGGTCTTTATTAAATGTGTGAATGATATAAATACAATTTTCTAAAGGCTTTATGAAGATTTACTAAAAAAGGCATGAAATATGATTTCAAAAAAATGTCCCTTTTAAATGCATGTTTTTGTATGGTTGCCATACTTAGTGCATTCTTGTACTAATGTCATTCTTCTCTACTTTTTACACAAAGCGAAGGTTATGGATTCTTAAAGGATGTTTTAAATGGTGGAGAGCTTGATCGATGATTCCCAATCTAAAGGAAAGGTGACCTTAAGTTCCATGTATTCCCTACTCATGTCTTACTGTAAAATGTTTTAAATGTAGTATACTTATGTATTATGTTTTTAGGGTCGTTCCCCTAACGTACTCTAATATTGTTGAGTCTAAGATGGAAAAGATACTTATAGTCCGAGTATCTAATATGATATTTTCTATATATATGCAGTGAAGTTTCTAGCATATGATGTCCTAAGAAAGTTTTAAATTTTCCGCAAAATTTACTATGACAGTGCAATGAATGATAACTATGGGCTTGTATGTGACCTGCTAAAGCTCAATTAAGCCATGTTACTTCTAGAGGTTGCTCCAGGCTATGACATGAAGATAATCACAAAATGACATTAGGAACTAGGTATGGTCACTATGAGTTCCTATTTATGTCATTTGGGTAAACAAATGCCCATGCGACTTTTATTGACCTAATGAATAGAGTTTCCTATATTACCTTGATACCTTGTATTTATCTTTATTGATGACATCTTTGTATTTCTAAGAGTGAGGATGAACATATGGTCTATTTGAGGGTGATGTTTCAAGACCTCAAGGAACATCAACATTTTTCTAGTTATAACAAGTGTGAAAGTTTGTTCAAATTGGTTGCGTTTTGTTGGTCATCATCTATTTTCAGGGTAAAGAGTTCGATCCGAGAAAAGCGGAAGCAGTTAAGAATTGGCCTAGACCTTTCGCTCCAATTGATATTTGAAGTTTCTTGGGTCTATCCAGGTAATATATGAGGTTTTTTTGATGGGTTTGAGTATATTTCATCTCCTTTGAAAATATTAAATCAAAATAACGTGATGTTTGATTGGTCGGAGGCTTGTGAAATAAGATTCCAAGAGTTAAAAGATAAGCCAACCTCCGTTTTGAAGTTGAAATTACCGAAAGGTACCAAGGATTTTTTGGTGTATTATGACACTTCCTTAGTAGGTTGGGTTGTGTCATTATGCAACATGGTATGGTGATAGCTTATGCTTCTAGGATATTCAAGGTGTATGAGAAGAACTTCCCAACACATGATCTTAAATTACCAGCCGTGGTGTTTGCCTTTAAAATATGGAGGCATTATCTTTATGGGGTACATATGGATGAATTTAACTACCACAAGAGTCTTATATATGTATTTACTCAAAAGGAGTTGAAGCTCCAACAACGAAGATGGTTGGAATTACTGAAGGAGACATGAGTCTTCTCTACAACCCTGACAAGGTTAATATAGTTGCGGATGCTCTAAGTAGTATGACCATTGATAGTGTGTATCATGTGGAAGAAGCCCAGAAGTCCTAGTGAGAGATGTTCATTTGTTGGCTTGATTTTGTGTTTGGTTGGAAGATTCTTCAAATGGAGGTTTTATGGTCCATCATAACTCCGAATCTTCTTTAGTGGTTGAGGTGAAGTCCACACATCATCATGATCTGTTATTGATGGAGTTTAATGAATCGGTCTTTGGTATGTTAATGATTCATTCTCCTAAGGGGGTGATGGTGTGTTTAGGTACACAAGTAGGTTGTGTGTGCTGGATGTTGATGATTTACGGAGCGAATTTTCGGAGAAGCTCATGGTTCCCTTTTTTCTATTCATCTGGGTGCTACCAAGATGTACTGTCGTCTTCAAGAGGTCTATTGGTAGGAAGGATTAAAAAGGAACATAACAAAATTTGTGGCTAGGCGTCCAAATTACAAACAAGTCTAAGCCGACATCAAAAGTCGGGTGGTTTGACTCAAGAAATGCAAGTTCTATCTTGGAAGTGAGTAGACATTAATATGGACGTTGTATTGGGTTTGCCGCGGACACGTAGCAAAAATGAATCTATATGGGTTGTTGTGGATACATTGAAAAAATCCGATCATTTTATCCCTGTCAAATCTACACATTCGGTGGAGGATTATGCTAGAATCTGCATTAATACGGTTTTGAGCCTACTTGGGATCCTTTTATCCATCATATCGAATAGAGGTACTCAATTCACTTCTCATTTTTGGAGGTCTTTTCAAATAAGTTTGGGTACTCAAGTGAAGTTTAGCAACGCTTTTCATCCTCAAACGCATGGTCAAGTGTAATGTACCATTCAAACCCTATAATATAGGGTTAGAGCTTGTGTAATTGATTTCAAGGGAAACTGGCACAATAACTTGTTGTTTATTGAGTTGTCTTGTAATAAAAGCTACCTTTCAAGTATTGACATGGTAGCTTTTGAAGCACTCTATGTAGGAGATGTAGGTCTCTGGTTGAGTTGTTTGAGGTTTGTGAGTATTCTCTCGTAGGTCCCGAGATAATCTATGAAGCCTTACCGAAATTTCATGAGATAAGGGAGAGACTGAAAACAACCTATAGTCAGCAAATGTAATATGCCAACAATAGGAGAAAGCGACATTGAATTTGAAGTGGGTGGGGGGGTGTACTTTAAGATTTCACCAAATAAAGGGGTGATGAGATTCGATAAATAGGGGAAGTCAATTCCCCAATATTTGGGATTCTTATGAGATATTTCAATGGGTTGGAATGGTTGCTTATGAGTTGAAACTACCAAGTGAAATAGGTTTTGTTAACTGGTATTTCATATTTCCTTGTTCAAGAAGTGTTTAGGTGATCCGGTGTCCAATATCCCTACTTAAGGTTTAGGGGTGAATGAGGACCTTTCCTACAAAAAATTTCTGGTTGAGATCCTGGATTGTCAATTTAAGAAGTTGAGGAATAAAGAGATGGCCTCCATAAAGTTCTATGGATAAACCACTTAGTTGAGGGTACAACATAGGAGGCCGAGGCAGATATGAAGCCCCACTATCCTCATCTTTTTCCTAATTGAGGTTAGTAATACCTATAAAAAAATGAAAATAATGAATAATTTGAATTTGAGCTTCTTTTGTAATATATGCATATTTTTGTAAAGGTTTATGTCAAAATATTTTCATGAAAGAGGCTTTTTTGTGTTTACATGAATTGTATGTAGTTGCCTTCTTGAGATTTTATTGTTTGGTGTTGTCCTTAGAAGAATAGCATGGTATCTCTTTAATGTCATTTTGTTGAGCTCATGTCGATATTGAGAATGTAGTTCCTCTCTATATGTTATGAAATATAGAGCTCTTATATGTGATAAATTGTGATTTGATTTGCTATGTGTAATGCCATGTTTATGTGTTGAATTAAGTTTTGAAGTACTCCTACGATTTTTGGCTCTTTATTATTTTATGTTTTTGTTGGTTGGAGTGCTAGTATTTAGTCTATCCTTTACCAACAAAAAGTACTTAGTGTCATTTAGGGAATAATGTTCCTAAGGGGGGATAATGTCACACTCAGGAAGTTCATGACATAATGTAGAGACTGACCAAATGAACCATGACTTGAAACACTTTTTAAGCTTAAAGTAAGGTATTTAACTTAATTGGAAAGTGTTAGAATCAAAACGTCAAGAAACGACCATGACGTTCGGATAATTGTGAAAAATGAACTAGTGTGCCTTAGAATATTTTAAAGGGTTTTAAGAGTCGAAATTTAATGAAATTTTGTAAAAAGGTAAGAAACATATATTAGATGAGTTTAGGGTCGAATTTTACAGGTACAACTCCCCAAGTACCACCCTAGAGGTCCTTGGAGAGGACCCTCACATTTGACAGAAAACTGTTAAATTTGACAATGGACAAATAATGGACCAAACAATAAGCCATCAATGGGTAAACGTCCTGCCATGGTGTCGAAGGTCCAGTCTTATTCACTGTTCAAAATCTGGTCGAAAACCCACTCTCTTTTGCAAACGAGCATGAATGTACGAGTTCGTCGACTGGATAATGGGGAATAGGTGAGGGTTCGTAGTTTTGAGGTCGTCTACACTGCCTAGAAATCTAATAAAGAGGTTAGTTAGTAGTTGGTTAGTTATATATTTAATATTTAGGGGTTGGTTAATTAAGTTAGTTGGGAGACTATACAAGGACTAACCCTCATTAAACTAACTTAATACCCCATAATTCCCAAACCCAATTCTCTCCACCTTCTCTCTGCTTTCTCTCTCTATTCAAAGACCCCATTGATGACCAAGCTTCAAGGTTACATAGGGATTCAAGACACAATATTTTAACAATCAATCTTCAAGGAATCCTAAGGTATGGAAGCAATTTAATCTTGGAAATCTCTTTCCCCAAGCGGCTCTTAAAAATTGATTTCTAATGATGCCTAAAAGATGGGTTTTCTTCGCAATTCGTGAATGATATTTCAAATTTATTAGATGTATGGGTTAATTGTTGTAGTTCTTAGTATTTGACGTAATTTTATGAGAAAATCCATGATTTAACCTTTTCCCTAACCTTATGTTATGCATTGAGGTTGAATTGATTTGTGATGATACAATACACATAGTTCTTGTATATATTACTATTATGTAGTGATATTAAGTTAATTTACGAATTAATATTGTTTGATTAATGTTAATATCTTGAAGAAGGATTTGAAGCCTATTTGGTAATACTTTATGATCTTGAGTTTTTTACTCAGATGATGATGGTTTACACTTGATGATGATTTTCAATGGAGGTATTATATTTGAATATATTAACAAAACGATGATATGAATGATGTGCTTAAATGTCATGAATATGTTAAATTGTTAGATCATGTTAAGGGTATGATGATATAAGGTTGTGTATGAATCACTTGTGTGTTTTATTTTGATATAATTGTGATATGATTATCTCACTAATGATTATGATTATACAAGGGGTTAGTATCCTATGTCCTATTCTAAGTTTTGATGATTAAGAATGACTTATGTCTTTTCAAAAAGGGACTTTATGTTTGCACAGAGCGAACTAGATATTGAAGGCATTGGGAAAGTAGGTTAACAATGATTCTCAATAAATGGATATTACAATGCAATTGTACATAAATTGGTTCTCTAGTATGTCTCCTAGTTCATTAACTATGTTACGTCCATAGGAATACTAGCTAGTGGATTCACCTAGAATGTTATGTTAATTTTTTAGTACTACCTTGGCAAGCAGGGCATCTTCTTTCGGTGTAAAGTTTCATGACACAAGATTCCATGTTTAGCTCACATGGTCCATTGTAAGTTAAGGTGTTTGTTCCCGAAAGTAAAATGAATGAATCATGTAATGAAGTTGAACACTAACTAGGGTCACTTTAAGGGTTCTTCTCAGTCTGGTAGGGGTACGGAATTCTACCTATACATTGAACAAGTTGTCCTTGAGGGGAGTCCTAGGAGTTTGTTCTTATGTTAATATTCACTAATCATATCATGATATGTATATATGTTAGCTCTAAATGATGTTGCTCTTACATGATGTTGGTCAGATTGATGAACATGATATTGCCCTAAGTTACTATATATGAAGATGATTACACATGATGGTTATGTTACATAAAGCAAGGAATTACTTATGATTATTTTTTTGGGTTACTTGATTGTGCGTGGTTATGAGGCTTCACATGAGCATTACACTTGTACGCTTGGGATGTAAATTTTGTAAGGGTCTTGTATGATGAATTTATGAACTCAAATACATAAATTTTTGTTATAACATTAATGTTGAACGACCAAGAACGTCCAAGGCGTTCGAAAGATATGCCTTGAGTTGACCTTATACGTCTAGGCGAGTTTCGTCAAGTTTTACATGTTCGTTTTAGATGAAATTCTTGTGAGAGGTGCTAAACTTATAGAATATTGTATTTGGGTTGGAAGAGTCTTTCAAATTATCCCCAAGGACCATCTTAGATCCTTGAGGAAGTACACACTTGGCATGGCAGTCCCAGGTAGACCCCAAACGATGGAGCAGTAGACGTCTTCTAGGCCTGTGGATGCCCTCTAAAAGGGTGTCGCTGATAAGGAATTAACCATGGTATATAAAGTAAGTTTGGACAGCCACTTTAGCCAACGACAGAGGGTGGTGATGTCCCGTAGTTGCTGTGACGGCCCGTCAAGGGCGTAAGTCGCACACAACTGCCTTCCTGCGCAGGCTGCTGCCAACCCATTCTAAATTAAGTCATGTATGGTTTATTAAGGGTTATTTGGGTATTTTAATTAAGTATATAAAGGGTAGTCACATGGAACACCTCATTTTTAAAAATCATAAACACAAAACACTTAGAAAATATTCCAAAACCTCCAATGAAATCAAACATGAATAGACATATTGGTGAGGGTTTTTTGTGTGAAAATTCTTCATCAAAATTAAGAATTATCATCCTTGAGGTATGGCTTTTTATTCTTGAAACTCGTTTCATCAAGAAGCCCAACTCTCAACATGTTTTTCAAAGTTTTCTAAAGTGAATTGTCCAATCTCATGATTCTACCATGGTTTCTTGCATAAATGATTTCTAAACATTGAATTATGATCTAATTGATATTTTATTGATGATTTCAATCTAAATTACCTATGAATCCATGTAAATTGATGAGCTGGAGTTCTTGACTATAATGTGGGTTACTTGATATTAAGCTAATATTTATGAATTGTTGTGTAGTTTCTTATGGGCTTTCTAATGATATAACAATTGTATTTAATTGTTATCTATTTTATCCTAGATTGTTAAACCTAAATTGAATTGATAGAGATTTCATTGGATTTTAGGATTAGTGCTTGAATTGTTAGTTACGGCTTTGGGTAAGGGCCTTGTGATGTTGAATTGGACGATTTAGCATTGAATTGAAGTGTGAATAAGGGAATGAAGGTATGCTTCCCGGATTTATTTAATTTGATATTATTTATACTCCAATTCTATTGTGATTTGTTTGGTCAACTTATGGTGGTGGTGTTATGTGTTTTACTTGCAATAGACGTGGCCTTGTCGGCGTTACTTTATGCAATATTATGAGCATGACCTTATTGGCAACTACTTGAAGTTATGTTTCTATTTTTCTGTAGTTTGATTATGTGAAGGATTACATTATCTATCTACATGTAAAGTAATATAGTCATATATATATTCTTCTACTTAAGTTGCCTTAAGTGATCATGTTAGACTTTGACTTTAGATTAATATTTTAGTGTTAGGTTAAGTCTTGCTTATTCCTAATTGACCTTATGAGTCTATGTGGAGTATATTAATTATGTTATTATGATATATATGATGACTTGAAGATGTTAGGTTGTTTGAGAGGTATTTCTAGAATGACTTGTATTATGTGTTAAAAGTGAAGTATTTGATGTCTTGTCTTAGGTGACTTTTACCTCTTGCTTGATATGTATATGGTGATGAATATGTGATGTCTTGATTTAGGGTGTTAGAGCTCTTAGTCTTGAATGTATGAATGACATGTGACTTTAAATAATGTTATCAGAGTCTCTTATGTGCAAACCTTGACTTAAGGATAAGTTTAAGATTGATTAAAGTGTAAGCCGTAATAGTATCCTTCAAAGTAAACAAATGATGGACTAAAGGTTAGTTGGCTGAAACCACATAATATTAATCCTTAGGAAAGTCATCATGAGCTTCTTGTTGCCATTGTGAGGTAGGCCTAGTGGACCTTCCTTGGTAGTTTTAATATGACTGGGTTATGAACTTGTTATGGAACCCTTTTATTTGAACCTAATGTATGAATTACTCTATGAGAACGAAGTCTAGAACCGAGTGAGTGTTGTAAGGGAAATAGTTCTAGTTAGGTATGAGACTAGAATACAAAAGAACCCTTCATATTCCTTAACCATGTGCCTATATGGGATGTGTCTAATTTCTACCATTGGCAAGTAGAACAACCTCATTGGAGTAGGATAGAACTTGGGATTCCATGTCTTTCTAGCATGGTCTATATCGTTTATTATCTATTATCATTATATGGAATCCGATTAGCATTTGAAGAGTTTATGGAGTTAAGGTTATGGTATGGGACACTATCTAGACATTGCACAATAAAATTTGAAGGTGTTATGTGGAGTTCCTAGGACTTGTCCAAGACCATTATTTGAATGTCATTTATGTGATAT
The DNA here is from genome assembly GCF_001406875.1 of Solanum pennellii. Taxonomy (NCBI): domain Eukaryota; kingdom Viridiplantae; phylum Streptophyta; class Magnoliopsida; order Solanales; family Solanaceae; genus Solanum; species Solanum pennellii. The sequence goes on from NC_028646.1 coordinate 17,659,809, forward strand.
ATGAGTCCTAATGAACTAATGAATTATGTTAAGGAGTATGTAAATAAATGAGTACCTAATGTGAAGTGACTTAAGGATTCCATAGCTAATGTGTGGAGAGTGCATAATGGATGATCTCTTCATGTCTTATCGTTTGAAGTCTTGAGGATGACTCTAGTTACGGAAGTTGATTAATTTTGTGGAAATTATCTAAGCCTTACGTATTCTTAAGGACTTTAGGTAATATTGAAGAGGTCACTATGGACGTTATCTTCTTGATTTACTTAAGTAGGTCTTTTGATAGCCTTTAGGAAAAGAATGTCATATCATCTATGTGTTGGTGATTTAATGAGAATGATTCAATCTAAGGGAGTCTATAGGATCTCTTAAGTGTGTGCGTAAGGGATTGTATGGGCGGTTGCTTCACAACTCACTGAAGTGAGACTTAGACTTCACCTTTGCTAGAAGAATTTTACCTTGATGTTTATGATTGCTTTTTAAGTATGTATGTTACTCATTATAGGTAATCTTAAGGTTTGTTTAGGCACATCTAGTGAGGGTGTATGTGCGGTCTCTCTTTGTGTGACTTAAGTGAATCATAGGATGACTTTAAGTGAGGAATTTACATGCTAGAATTATCTTATGTGTTTCAAAATTTATTTATGATGTTATTATGATTAAAATATGTTTTTAAAATAAACGGATGCATATTTCAAATAAAGTCCATTTTCATGATTTTATAAATATATCCACACTTAGTACATGTGGTTGTACAAACTCCATACTTCTATCTATATAGTTCTTGATAGGTGAGGAGCTTGGAGAAGTGAAGACTTGGACTTAGAAGATCCGTCAAGAGAAGTTGAAGTATGTCCTCACTTGACTCGAGGGAATATATGTGTTTTTTATGTTTCTTATTAAAGTATTGTAATAGACAAAGTATTTATCTATTCGTATTTTGAAGAATGGGACGTGTACCAAGTATTCTTGTGTCTTAAGATGATGAGATTGAGACTTAGTATTTCCTATTACTTTCATATGAAAGAGATTTTGAAGACTATATTATATTTTTTGAAAAGTTTTAATTCAGCACTACTTTTCACTATGTCTATGCAATGAATGATATTAAAAAGGCTTGTCTAAGAACTCCGAGAGTTCGACGACGCCGGTAACAATAAAAGATTTTACTCTATCTTCTAGTATATGATTTGGGTTGTGGAAAGCTTGGTATCAGAGCATAGGATGTGAAAGTAGTATTAGGAATCAAGAAGTCTCATCAAGTCACGTCTAGTAGAGTCTTGATCATCAGAGTGAGTAGCGACGAATTTATGGGCGAGAGGCTACAGGATGATAGAGTTTTCCTTCTTTTCTACTCCTATGTCGTGCTGTAGAGTAAATGTTATGATTATCCTCTTATGAGTTTCCTTCTATTTTCTAGGAGATGAATACTAGAAGGATGGACGCTAGAAGGGTGGAAAAGGAGAGGGTGAATGAGGAGGTTCCCCCTCAAGTTGAGCAAGTTGAACAAGTTTCTCAAGGTGGGCAAGGAGTTCAAGGTGCTCAAGATGCCCAAGTGCCTCCCCAAGTTGATCGTATTCCTAATGTAGAAGGAGGTATTGAGGTTCCGGAGATGTCTAATAGGGAGATTAAAGAGGCTTTGATTGCTCTAGCCCAAGTCGTGACTATGCAAGCTTATTTGAATATGATGCCTAGGATTGTGGAGAGCACTATGACATCTAGGTTGAGAGATTTTGTGAGGACAAATCCTCCTATATTTCTTGGTTCTAAGGTAAATGAGGATCCCCAAGAGTTTTTTGATGGAGCGTACAATGTTTTTAGTACTTTGGGGGTTACATCTAGGGAGAATGAGGAGTTGGCTTTGGACCAATTGAGGGATGTTTCTCAAATTTGGTACACTCACTAGAAGGATAATAGAGCCGGAAGGATCGGGTCGTATTGAATGGGAAGAATTTAAGGAAGCTTTTCTTGGTATGTACTTTCCCCGAGAGAGGAGAGAAATTAAGGTGGAGGATTTTATTAATCTCAAACATTGCAATATGAATTATGTGGAGTCTTTTTGAAATTTTCAACTTTTTCTAGGTATGCCCCTTCTCTTGTGTCCAATCCAAGAGATGAAATGAGTCATTTTGTGATGAGGGTAGCGGACTTAGTGGTGGAAGAATGTCATACCGCTATGTTGCATGATGATATGACCCTAGCTAGACTCATGGTGTATGCAAAATCAATTGAAAAGTCTAATCGTAGGAGGATGGCTAGAAGTTTTAAAAGGAGTGGTGATAGTGATCAAGAGCAAACTAGGTTTAAGAAGTTTCAATCCCAAGAAGAATCTTGGAGTGCTAAGTTCAAGGATGAAAAAGGAGGTGGTTCCAAGGATGGCAAGCCTACTTGTGCAAATTGTGGCAAGAAACATTATGGTGAGTGTCTATTGCGTACCAGGAGTTGCTTTGGTTCTGGTAAAGATGGGCACAAAGTGAGAGATTGTCCTATGATTTCTTCTAGAGGTAGATATGGTAAGAAAGTTGCTCCTTGTGTTCCAAAAGATGATGTTCCAACAAAGAGGTATTTCTATGCACTCCCTTCTAAGGTGGAGAAGCCGGATGAGAAGGAGAGTTATGATGATGTTTGTAAGTTCTCTTTTTCTTGTTAAGATATGAGTTCGGTCTAAGTGGGGGAGTATGGTTTGTAGATAGGATAAAAGTTCTTCAATTTCTTGCTTGTGCATGATGTTAAGGAGTTTGGTTGAAATTGAATTTCATTAACTTCTTGCATTGTGTATTTTATGAAGCCATGATTATGGTTCAAGATGTCTTTATATGATTTTACTTTGCATATTAGCATGTTTATATCATTAAATGCTTGAAATGTGGATTTTCGAAAAATTGATTAAAAAGTCATTGTTTCCTTAAAAACTGCATGCTGCCATATTTTTGAGAAAATGACAAATTGATTTGTTTGCCTAAAAATATTGTTATGTGGTTAGAACCAATGTATTAAGTAGGGTATTGAGCATAAAATGAGTTTTTACTATTTGGAATGAACAATGTGAGTGTTGTAGCATAATGAGTTATAATTTTTTTTCTAGTTTCTTGTTGTGTTTTGAATCTCTTGACTGTGTAAAATTGATGTTTTCTTGTTATTTTGTGTTGTATGGAATGGTAATTATCTTCTAGTTGAGTCTCTAATCTTGGAAGTGTTCGGCGAGTGGCAAGTATCATTCGAGCACGAATATTGTCCAAGGGGGGAAGGTTGTAAAACCCCGAAGATGACCTAGATTTACTAGAGCCTAAAATGTTGGTATTGATTTTCTAAGGTCCTAAAAATGTCTATTATATGGTGTAGAGGCAGTAGCTAATGTATTAGGGGTGATGGAGTCAAACGTCATGGGACGACTAAGACGTTTGACGACTTAGACTTCTAAATGTGTATTATTTGGTTCTATGTGTTTATGTATGTTTCATGGTGTTTTAAGGTTCTTAAGTAGGTTATTATAGCATGTATAGGAATTGGTTAAAGTTTCTTGACGTTTGGAGGTAAAACGACGAAGAACGTCCAGGGCGTTCAAAAGATATGCCTTGAGCTCACTTTGTACGTCTAGGCGAGTTTCGTCGAGTTTTACGCGTTTTTTTTTGGATAAAATTCATGTGAGAGGTGTTAAACTAATATAAAATCATATTTGGGTTTGAAACGTCTAGGAAATTATCACCAAGGACCATCTAAGGGTCCTTGAGGAAGGACCCAAAACTGTTGGCATGGATTTCCCAGGCAGACCCCAAACTATGAAGCAGTCAACGGCTCGTAGGCCTTTTGATGCCCGGTCAAAGGGTGTCGTCGATGGGGACTTAACAATTGGAGGGAAAGGAAGCTTGGCCAGACACTCTATCAAACGACGTAGGGTTGTGACGCACCGTTGGGGCTGTGACAGCCCGTCAAGGGCAGGCGTCACACGCAACTACCTTCCTGCGCAGGCTACTGCAAAGTCAAGGGGTGAATTGGTAAGTTCACGCCACTTCTAAATTAAGTCGTGGACGGTTTATTAAGGGTTATTTGGATTTTTTTGGAAGACCTCATTTTTCAAAATCATAAACCCAAAACACTTAGAAAATATCCCAAAACCTCTATTGAAGTCCAACATGAATAGGCAGCTCGGGGAGGGGTTTTTGTGTCGAAATTCTTCATCAAAGTGAAGAATTATCTTCTTTGAGGTATGGTTTTTGATCCTTGAAACTCGTTTCTTCAAGGAGCCCAACTGTCAACATGCTTTTTAAAGTTTTTAAAAATGAATTGTCCAGTTTCATGATTCTACCATGGGTTCTTGCATAAAAGATTTCAAACATTGAATTATGATATAATTGATATTGTATTGATGATTTCAAATTAAATTATCTATGAACCCATTTAAATTGATGAATCCTAGTTTTTGACTATAAGGTGGGTTACTTGATATTAAGATAATATTGATGAATTGTTATGTAGTTTCTTATGGACTTTCTAATGATATAAGAATTGTGTTCAATTTTTATATAACTGATCCTAGATTGTTAAACCTAGATTGAATTGATAGAGCTTTCATTCGATTTATGATTATTGCTTGAATTGTTGGTTACAGCCTTGGGTAAGGGCCTTATGATGTTGAATTGGACAATTTAGCATTGAATTGAAGTGTGAATAAGGGAATGAAGGTATGCTTTCCCGATTTCATTAATTTTATATTATTTATACTTTGATTCTATTGTGATCGGTATGTTCCACTTATGGTGGAGGTGTTATGTGTTTTACTTGCAATAGATGTGGCCTTTTCGGCGTTACTTTATGCAATACTATGGGCATGGACTTATTGGAAACTAAGTTGTAGTTATATAGTCATATATGTATTCTTCTAGTGATCATGTTAGACTTTGACTTTACATTATGAGTATAGTGTTAGGTTAAGTCGATGTTATTCCTAATTGACCTTATGAGTGTATGTGGAGCATATTAATGATGCTATGATGACATATATTATTACTTGAAGATGTTAGGTTGTTTTAGAGGTATTTCCAGAATTAATTGTATTATGTGTTAAAAGTGATGTATGTGATGTCTTGTCTTTGGTTACTTGTACCTCTTGCTTGATATGTATACGGTTATGAATATGTGATGTCTTGATTTAGGGTGTTAGAGATTTTAGTCTTGAAAGTATGAATGACATGTGACTTTAAATGATGTTATGAGAGACTCTTATGTACAACCCTTGACTTAAGGGTAACGATAAGATTTATTGAACTGTAAGCCGTAATGGTATCCTTCAAAGTAAAAGAATGATGGGTTTAAGGTTAGTTGGCTGGAATGGCATCATATTAATCCTTGGGAAAGTCATCATGAGCTTTTTGTCGCCATTGTGAGGTAGCCCTAGTGCACCTTCCTTGGTAGGGTAAATGTAATTGGGTTATGAACTTGATATGGAACCCTTTTATGTGAACCTAATGTATGAATTATTCTATTATAAAGAAGTCTAGTACCTAGTGAGTATAGTAAGGGAAGTAGTTCTTGTTAAGTATGAGACTAGAATACAAAGAAGCCCTTTATATTCCTTAAGCATGTGCCTACATGGGATGTGTCTACGTTCTACCATTGGCAAATAGAACAATCTCATCGGAGTAGGATAGAACTCTGGATTCCATGTCTTGCTACAATGGTCTATGTCGGTTATTTCCTATTCTCATCATATGGAATTTCTCTTAGCATTTGAGGATTTTATGGAGTTTAGGTGGTGGTATGGACACTATCTAGACATTGCACAATAGACTTTGAAGGTGTTGTGTGGAGTTCCTAGGTCTTGTCCAAGACCATTATTTGAATGTCATTTATGTGATGTATGAGTACAAGAGAACTAATAAACTAATGACTTATGTTAAGGAGTATGTAAATAAATGAGTACCTAATGTAAAGTGACTTAAGGATTCCTTAGATAAAGTGTTGAGAGGGCATAAGGGATGATCTCTTCATGTCTTATATTTTGAAGTCTTGAGGATGACTCTAGGTACGGAAGTTGATTGATTTTGTGGACATGATCTAAGCCTTAGGTATTCTAAAGGACTCTTTAGGTAACCTTTAAGAGGTCACTATGTACGTTATCTTCTTGATTTACTTAAGTAGGCCTTTTAATAGCCTTTGGGAAGAGAATGTCATATCTTCTATGTGTTGGTGATTTAGTGAGAATGATTCAATCTTAGGGAGTCTATAGGATCTCTTAAGTGTGTGAGTAAGGGAGAAGAATCATACCTTGATGTTTATGATTGCTTTGTAAGTATGTATGTGACTCATTATAGGTAAAGTTAAGGGTCGTTTAGGCACATCTAGAGAGGGTATATGGGCGGTCTCTCGTTGTGTGACTTAAGTGAATCTTAGGATGACTTTAAGTGATGAATTTACATTCTAGAGTTATCTTATGTTTATCTAAATTGATTTATCATGTTATTATGATTAAAATATGTTTTGAAAAATGAAATGATGCATATTTAAAATAAAGTCCATTTTCATGATTTATGCATATACGCTTACATAGTACATGTGGTTGTACTAACTCCATACTTGTATCTATATAATTCTTGGTAGGTGAGGAGCTCGGAGAAGTGAAGATTTGGAGTTAGAAGATCGTTCAATAGAAGTTTATGGATGTCCTCACTTGACTCGAGGGCATATATGTGTCTTTTATGTTTCTTATTGAAGTATTGTAATAGACTAAGTATTATAATATTCGTATTTTGAAGTATGGGCCGTGTACCAAGTATTCTTGTGTCTTAAGATGATGAGATGGAGACTTAGTATTTCCTATAACTTTTATTTGAATGAGATTTTGAAAACTATATTATGTTTTGTGAAAAGTTTTAATTTCGCACTACTTTTCACTATGTACATGCAATGAATGATATGAAAGAGGCCTTTATAAGAACTCCGAGAGTTCGACGACGCCGGTCAAAATCCAAAATTGTACTCTATGTTCTAAGGTATGGTTTCGGGTTGTGACATCAGGAGACTCTTCTTGCTCAATTCTACACCGGAGAGCTTAGAAGTTGTTCCTCTTTACAAACTTGGAACTAGTACCGCTAGCTTGAGATTGACCACTCTCTTTCTCTTGGCTTCACACATAAGGTCAATCGCTTACCTTATGGCAACTCTTGCCACACCCAAAGAAATTCTCCATCCAAACTAGACACTTAACACAATGCTTGTAACCACACATGGAACAAGTAGGTTTCCTGCTAAGTGAATTCCCCCTTCTTGCATTTTGGGTCTTAAGTTTAGACACTCTATCCTTGTTAGACTTGGGAAAATTTTGAAGGAACATCAATGGAACCCTCTTCTTGAACCTAGGCTTGCCTTAAATTTCAAGACTACACTTGGAAGTACCTCCCTCATAATACTTCTCCCTCTTAAACTCCCTATTTTTCCTCTTGAGTCTAGTCTCCTCAACTTGTTGAACATGAACCATCAACCTGGACATATCCATGTTGTGAAAGAGCATCGCCAAGGGACACTGTTCAACCAAATCGTTGGAAAGTCATGTAACAAAGTGACTCATACCATTCCTTTGTTTAGACACCAATGAAGGTTCATATTTGGAAAATTTGGTGAACTGCAAGGAGTACTGTTGCACACTCATACATCCTTGACGATGGTTGATGAATTCCTTCACTTTGGCCTCCCTTTTATCCCTAGGGAAGATCCTATCAAGGAAATCCATTCTAAACACCTCCCAACTGATAGGACCCACTCTCAAAGCCCTATTTTCTCTTCATGGGTGTACCATATTTGAGTTACATTCTTTAGTTAATAGGATAATAGCTCGGCCTTTCATTCGAAGTCAACCCTATAGAATAAAGAATCTAGTAGACCTTATGAATGAAGTCTTGGGGGGTATTCATTAACTTTTGACCCAAAGACCATAGGAGAGTTCATCCTAGTAAAGTCCCGCAAGCGGGAAGTTGTGGTACTAGAATTTGGTTAAACACGGTGTCCAACCTTCCTAATTGCTTGAGCCGTCATAGCTTGAGCTTGAGTAACCACCGCTTGGGCTCGGGTAGTCATGGATTAAGCCAAAGTCACAAAAGTCGCACATATTTCACCATCTGTCATAGGTGGATGAAAGACCTGTGCTTGGTCACTTTGAGGAGCTTGCACGTCTTGCGGAGGACCTTGGTTGTCTTGTAGAGTAGCTTCGTTAACTTAAAGAGGAACTCCGACATTAGCCAAACCTTCCACCACTCTCATTGAGGCTGCACCTTGTAGTCATATCCTTGTTACGACCCAAAGTACCCTATAGAAGTTAGAGTACTCTTAGATCACTACACGTCATCGTTGACCTCTCGGAGGTCTAAGACAAGTCCTTAAACATTCTTCATTGCATAATCGTAGTAAAAATAGTGGAAAATTTAAAAGTTTTCATAGCACATAATATGATAGAACATTACTTCATATATATTAATATATCATAATACATAGTTAGAATTTAAGTGTCTTTTCCATCTTAAGACACAACTCAATCGAATAAAATATAATATGGACACATCCATTAATAATATAAAATATAAGTCTATGCTATTACATCATCTTAAAGAAAACATCTTGACATTGGCATCCCTTGAATCAAAAGATTCCCTTTACTTGAAGATGGGAGATCTAGCTAAGCTCTTTACTCAGGAGAGATCCTCTATCCATTAACACCTACACTTTGTGTAAAACGATGAACAAGAATGGTGTTAGTACAAGAACGCCCTAAGTATGGCAACCATGAAAAAATATGTATTAAAATGGACATTTAATTTGAAATCATGAAACATATCATTTTAGTAAACTTCATGAGAATAGGCACATATTAAAGCTCAGTATAGTTCACTTACATCGTATATACATGGATACTACTCATAATATCACATAATTCCATTTATCATACTTTGTGGCATATTGAATACATACTATTGCATCACCTCTCTTTTATCTTACTTCTTTGATAAAGTAACCCTCAAATTTACCTAGTACAATGTATCACCTTGTTGTCACCTCACAATAGTTTTTTATAATATGATCCATAATACAACCACAGACATTCATAAGCCATAAGCAAATCATAGACATCAACTTCACATAAAGACGATCACCTAAAAGAACTCCTAAGTCACACTAGTGCAATGTGTAGGTAGCGTCCAATAATACTAATTCCACCAATTGTACCTTAGAAGTAACCCTAGACTAAGCATACCATATTTAACAAGTCGTAAAACTTTCATTCATAACTAGACTTAAGGCCACATACTTCATAGCATCACATAAGAAATATTTCCTGTACTACACCTTATTCATAACTTATTTAGTTCATCTCATAGATAAAACACCCTTATAACCCCTGCACAAGTTTACTTGTTCAATGTACACATGGATTCCCATAACCCCACATATACTAATAAACTCATTTAGAAGCCATGAGTGTAATTCTCTATACATAATCATAATTCATATCTTGACATAGCAAAGTCACTGAATATGCACTCATAAAATTCATCCATACATAATATAAGTCTTACTTTGCTACATGTATTAATCTTATCCTTTCTTGAAGTTCACTAGTGCAATGCATTGATAAGGTCCATAGTCCTACCTACACTAAGTAACCTCCTCAAGTGTTGTTATTAGAGTCCATAATCTTATCTTACTTCATTGATTAATTTGGATGTCATATTCATAACCAACATAGATCATGTGATTTATATGGAATCCATTGTTCTACTCCCACACTGAAAAGAGAGGGTTAACACTTGCCTAAGGTGTAACCAATCGTACATAGCTATATAAGTGGCATACACAAGCTATAACCTACGGGGGCACGTAGTTATGAAACATTGAAAATTTTTCTGGAAACCTTGACTTTCTAACGTGGAGGTTTCCATATCATGAGACAACTTCAATATTTGGAACTCGGATCGCTAAACATGAAGCTTCTGTTTAGGGGAAATCGGACATACTAAAGTGAAGCTCCCACTTTAATTTATCATGTTCACTCGGTGAAAGGCACACACACCTTATTTTTCATGTTCAATCGGTGAAAGGAAATTCTCAAATTTCCAAAACACATATGAGTGCATACCAAGTGAAGCGGCTGAGGAACAAGGAAGTTGCCACCATGAAGGTGTTATGGAGAAAACACCTTGTTGAAGGAGCAACATGGGAGGCCGAGGCGTACATGAGATTCCATTACCCTCACTTGTTAACTTCTTGAGGTTAAATATACACTTCCAAAGTCTTGTTTTTGTTTAAAGAAATCTAAGTTTTAAAGCATTAGTGTATTTTGATGTTTAGTCCATAATCATGTATCTTAGACATGCACTATACGAGTTAAAATGAGTTCATGCTTGGATTCATGTTGCTGTTTATGTATAGCGTAAGCAAGATCTCTGTGTTGCATGATTTGTGATGTGCATTAAGTTGAGTGCGATTGAGAAGGAAGTTCCTCAAAATCAAATATGAAGCTTAAGATAAGCTTGAGTAATATGCATTATCCAGAGTAAGTGTGTATCAGAAATTCAGAAAGAGTAAAGTTCCAAGTTTGTTAATGTGTGTCGAAATTACCTCTTTGATTTTAAAATGATGTGTAGTGTCATGTGGGGATGAATGTTCTTAAGGGGGGTGATAATGTAACATTCCGGAAAAATTACATGCCTAGTGAAAAGCCCAATATATCTTTAAGAATATCTTTTCTGGGTACATAGGCATCCCAATACTCAGTATTGAGAAATATTGGGAGTAGTATAGAAGATTGGCTATGGGTATTAGCCAATTTCTATGTAATACCCAAATAAGAAAAATACTAGGCATTTTAGAAAATATTGGCTTAAAGAGTGTTAGCAAATTATCTATGTATTAACAATCTTGTCAAAAAATGAACTTGCAATAAAGACCCTAAGCTATAAATCTTCATCTTCATCGTTCACAAAATAAGTGCGAGACATCCATGGTCAAGCCTAGGCACCATAGCACATGACCACTTAAAATGATCATGTAGATTAACTAGTGCCCAAGGACATACTGAGGATCCTTGGGACAATAAGTAAACATTCCAAATGAACATATGCAACTCATTGTATGAAGTGCTCATCGTCCATAAACGATGATATGAAGCTACTAAACGAAAGTAAGCAAGTAACTTGATTAATAACATAACCAAAGATGTCTAAGTTAAGAAAGTGACCAGAATGAAGTGTTAAATGATGTGATATAATCCTCACCTAAACCTAAGCTACTATGTTAAAAATGCTCACGAATGAAGGTGTTAGAACGTGTGAGACGAGTCTAATTAACACCAAAGATGTTATGTAAGAACAATTCACATTTCATCAATGTAAAGAAAAGGATTACAACTCATGAATAGAGTAAGTAAAATAGAAGTAAGCTTTCATAATTTTTGAGTCAACTCTAAAAGATAAGAAGATAATGGAAGTGAGCAAAACACCGATATACTAGTTATGAGCATGTGCTTGCACGTGTAAGTCTAATGAGACGAGGCTACCGCTGAGGTTGATAACTAGTCTCCTTAAGTCCCTAGTCTTCGAACTATGTCTAGCCAACATAGGAACTAGCCTTTGGTTTCCACCTAAGGTAGATAGGTATGTTTCTATCTCACGTTGGCCAGTGAGATCACCTATGATATATGTCTTTTAATGCTCAAAAGAAGTTCTTGGTTCACTATAGCCGTGAGCCACTCCTTTTTGGTGTGGAGTAAACACTTGATACGGATTCACCTTAGTTTGGAATCACCCCTTTTAGTTTGGGGCAGACAGTGGATTTCATGAGTATCTGACATGATCTAGTTTCATTTTAACCGGTGAATCACCTCTTTTCGATGTGCGGAAGACACTGGATTTCATGTTAGCTTGCATGATCTTACTTATAAATATTTCTATAATAAAGATAGGAAGAAAGATGATGGAATGTATATTCAAAGCTAGCTATGAAAGTTAGAACTTATGAATTTTAATTCCCCATATCAATACAAATGAAGTTTCAGCAAATAATGGGCAAAGCCAAATAAGATTGGCTTATAATGACTTCTTATATGATGCCAATAAACATGATAAGAGAATAATAACAAATCAAAGCTTCACAACTTCCCCAACATGAAAATGATGAAATAAGTGGCATAGACAATAGGGACTAGCTTATGGAGCGTTAATGAATATACAATGTAATGAATGAACCATTATAAAGATAGTGAAATCATTCCTTAGTCCTAGGATTACTTATTTGATTCATCGTGGGTATGGGACTACAATGAATCATTTAACTTGTAAATAAAACATAGGGACAAAGGAACATTGAACTACACAACAAGAATAAGAAAAAGACTGAAAAAAAAGTTGAAGTCCCAAAGAAAGGGCTCTCGGGTTCAAGCATAGCAAATTTTAAAATTTTCGCCCGAGTGGTTCCAAAATTATGTTGATGATTCAAATATATTGTGATCACATAGAAAATGAGTTGTGTGCTTTTAATGCATTAAAATACATCATATTTATACAACAATTCACAAATAATGAAATAAGAAAGTCTAGTGATGTCACTTTCAAAAAATGGCATGTTGTTATATGAAGAGTTTTCCTTGATCATGTATAGTCTTTATGCGTCTGTGTGCATACATCCATATTTAGTTCAAGTGTGTACTAAACCTATACAATTTACTATTTTTATAGGTGCAGATTTGAGAGCAGATTGAAGATTCATTGCAGCGGTTTGGACATCATCTTTCTCCAGACCATTTGGTAGGTCCTCTTGATTTAAGGATGCTACATTTTAGTTTTTCCCAATAGTGTAGTGGATGTTGTCCCTAGCATTTCTTTCAGATACTTTATTTTCAAATCTTTTGTAATAAAGCCGTGTTTGGCAAACTTATTTATGATATATTGATTCTCCCTTTGAATTGATTCTTTATGTTAGATTGTTGTTCTTTACTTTGAGCTGAGTATATGATGTAGCAAGTTAATTATTATATGAAGTCTATGTTTACTTTATACTTTTAAAAATTTTTCAATTTTCCACAAAATTTAACTAGATGAATGTGAAGAATGAAAGAAGAGGCCTGTCTGCGACCGCTAAGAGGTTAACAACACCGGTTGTGATACGGATTCAAGAATCCGGTTCGTGAAAAACTTGGTATCAAAGCATGAGGTAAAACTACCTAGGAACTTAAGCTTAAAACAACCACGTTATGTAGTTTCTAACTTATGATTAGGAAGCGTGCCACAATATTGAATTAGTCTCTACATGATGCTAGGAAATCTTCCATTTTTTTACTCTTTATCGTACTATGTGGAGTTGTGACATTTTCATGTCGTTTTAAGGATCTCACTCTCTTCTTTTGTATACGTGAAGAAAATGAATACAAGGAGGAATGACGTGAGATGAGTTGAGGAAGCAGCTGCTGGAGGAAACCAAGCTCCTCCTTATGCCCTAGCTGTTTCAATTCTAGTGCCTTTCAACCCATCTGCATTGACATATGGTGAAGTGAGGGAGGCGTTACTGCAGATGGCACATACTATCACCATTCAGGCTCAAGCCATCATGGCTCATTCCATGATAGAGGGTGCTCCTAGGGAGAACCCGCATGCTAGCACCATGCCTAGCAGACTGAGGGACTGCACTTGATATAATCCCTCAGTTTACTACGGGTGCAAAACTAGTGAGGATCCTCAGGAGTTCGTGGATAATGTTTACAAGATACTATGTGCCATGGGAGTTGATGAGGAGGCAAAGGCTGAGTTGACTACATATCAGCTCAAGGATATGGCACAGGTTTGGTACCGGATATGGGCAGATGGCCGAGCACGAGGAGATTTCGCCATCACTTGATATATTCTCAAGACTGCCTTTCTAGAGAGATTCTTTCCCTGAGAGCAACACAAAGACAAGTTTAAAGAGTTCATCAAGCTGAGACAGGGAGGTATGTCTTGCAAGGAGTATTCCTAGAAATTCGTTTAACTCTCAAAGTATGCTTCTTCTATGGTGGCAAATAGCAGGGAACAAATGAACAGGTTTGTGAGTGGAGTGTCTAATGAGACAGTGGAAGATTGTCGGGCAGCCATGTTGCATCACAACATGGATCTGGGAAGAATGATGGTACATGTTCAAAAAGTGGAGAAGAGCCGCCGTAAGAGGAGAGTTCATGAAAGCAAGAATCCTAAGACTGCTGATCCGAATGGTTCTAGATCTTGTACGGGATCATTTTGAGTCTAAAATTTGCCTAATTTAAACATGTATTCAGGTAATTCTTCTTCTTCAGTAAATTCGGATACGAAAGTGAACAAGTCTTGCCCCATAAAGGGCAATGATCAGAACGTCAGTGAAACATCAAGCCTCTTGGTAAGTGTGGGTGTTCGCATAGAGGTGAATGTCTAATAGGTACTAAAACCTGCTTTGGGTGTGGAATGAGCGGACATATGGTCCGAGAGTGTCCTAAAATGAGGAACCAGGCCAAGGCAGATGCTCTGCCTTGACCGAATGCGAATGTTGCATTGAAACCTCCCTAAAGGAACCGATTTTATGTTTGAAAGGTAGAGAAGACCAAGAGATGTCACCTGATGTAGTCACGGGTACGTTGCATGTCTGTACTTTCCCTGTGTATGCATTGTTAGATCCAGGATCCACTCTATCATTTCTTACTCCTTTGGTAGCTAGTATATTTGATGTGTTTCCTGAAATATTGCATGACCCGATTATCGTAAGTACTTCCAGAGGGGATGGTAATAGAGAAGAAAGAGTGTATAAGAATTGCCCACTTCACATCCTTGATGGAGTCCCTCATGGTGATCTAGTGGAGTTGTCTATCTCTATTTTGATATAATCTTGAGTATGGACTTGCTCCATAAGTGTTATGCCACAATAGACTGTCAAAACAAGGTAGTGCGGTTTCAGTTTTCAAATTAGTTAGAGCGGGAATGAGAAGGGCGTGGTTCAAGTCCAGTAGGCCAAATTATTTAACACTTAAAGGACAATGAGATGATAGATAAGGGGTATTTATACCACTTAGTTAGAGTCGATGACTTAGATCAAGAAGTTCCTTACATAGTCTCAGTGTCAATTGTGAATGAGCTCCCAGATGTCTTTCATGAGAATTTAGTACGTAAGATTGACTTTGGTGTTGATCAAGATCCGAACACCAAGAAAATTTCTATTCCCCCGTATAGGATGTCACCAATAGAACTCAAAGAGTTTAAGTTGCAGTTATAAGATCTACTTGATACGATCTTCATCCAACCGAGCATATCCCCATGGGGTGATCTAGTGTTGTTCGTAAAGAAAAAGAATGGAACCCTTAGAATGTGCATCGATTATCGGTAACTCAACAAAGTCACTACGAACAATAAGTACCCTCTTCCCAGAATTGACGATCTATTTGACCAACTCCAAGGTTCAAGTTTCTTTTCTAAGATAGACCTTTGGTCATGCTATCATCAGCTTAGAGTGAGGCAAGAAGACGTCCCTAAGATGTCTTTTCGTACTAGATATGGGTTTTATGAATTTCTGGTCATGTCATTCGGTCTCACTAATGCACCAGCCAGATTTATGGACATTATGAATAGAGTCCTCCATGAGTACCTTGATTCCGTCGTCATAGTATTCATAGGTTACATCCTCATATACTCCAAGTCTAGAGAAGAGCATGAAGTACACTTAAGAAAGACATTGTAAGTACTCAAAGAACATAAACTATATGAAAAATTCAGCAAATGTGAATTCTGATTGAGATCCGTGACCTTTCATGGTCATGTGGTGACCGACCATGGTGTAGATGTTGATCCTAAAAAGGTTGAGGCAGTGGAGAAATGTCTGAGACCCTTACTCCTAAAGATATTGAAAGTTTTCTTTGGTTTGGCTAATTATTATCGCAGGTTTGTGGAAGACTTTTCCACTATTTCTGCTCCATTGACAGCCTCGACGAAGAAGAAGGTGATGTTTGAGTGATCTAAAAAATCTGAGAAGAGATTGCAAGAGCTCAAAGACAGAATCACTTCAATCCCAGTTCTCACGTTGGTGCAGGATATGTGGTGTACAGTGATGCTTCACGAGTAGGTTTGGGATGTCTTCTTATGCACGATGGCAAGGTGATTGCATATGCTTCGACACAGTTGAAAATACATGAGAGAATTATCCTACTCATGATCTTGAATTAGCTGTTGTAGTGTTTGAGTTGAAACTTTCGAGACATTATTTACATGTTGATGTATATACTTACCATAAAAGTCTTTAATATTTTTTTACGCAGAAATAGTTGAACCTTTTTCAAAGAAGATGGCTAGAACTGCTCAAAGATTATGATATGAGTGTTTATGTTCACCCGGGTAAGGCCAATATAGTGGCTGATGCGTTTAGTTAATTGAGCATGGGCAGCATGTCTCATATTGATGATGAGAAGAAGGAGCTGGTTAAAGAGGTACACCAATTGGCTTGATTGAGTATACGGTAGGAAGATGTACCAAGTGGGGGTGTTTCGGTTAACTCATGTTTCAAATCCTCATTTGCTGTAGATGTTAATGTCAATAAGCATCTCGACCCAGTACTCATGGAGTTCAAAGAATAAGTATTCAATAAGTTAAATTAATCATTTTCCCTAGGAGGGGATGGTGTACTCAGATACCAGAACATGTTATGTGTGCCCAATGTGAACAATTCGAGGTCTAATATTTTGGCATAAGTACATGGTTCGAGGTACTCTATTCATCAAGGTGTCAACAAGATGTACCATGACATTAAAGAGGTCTATTGGTAGAAAGGAACGAAGAGAGATATCTCTATGTTCGTGGAGGAGTGTCTGAACTGCCAAAAGGTTAAGGCCAAACACCTTTAACCTGGGGGTCTCACTCAGATGATTGATATTCCAACATGGAAGTGGGAGGTGTCAATATGTATTTTGTGGTTGGTCTCCCAAAGACTATGAAACTACATGATTCCATTTGAATTATTGTTGACAGAATGTCCAAGTCTGCTCACTTCATACCTTTGAAGCCTATTTACAAGGCTGAAGATTATGCCAAGCTTTATATTGATGAGATTGTAAGATGGCAAGGGATTCCTCTGTCTATCATCTCGGAGAGGGGAGCCCAATTTACCTCTCATTTCTGGAGATCTTTCGAAAAGATCTTGGGTACTCAGGTGAAGCTTAATACTGCTTTTCATCCGTAGATGGATGGACAAGCTGAGCGTACCATCCAGACCCTTGAAGGCATGTTGAGAGCATGTGTTATAAACTTTAAGGGGAGTTGGGATGATCACTTGCTGCTGATATAGTTCTCTTACAATAATAGCTATAATTCCAGTATTGGGATTGCACTTTTTGAATCACTGTATGGAAGAAGATGTAGGTCTCCTGTTGGGTGGTTTGAGATAGGAGAATCTGCCATCCTTGGCCCTGAGATCGTACATGAGGCTATGGATAAGGTGAGAATGATCAGGGATATATTGGATACTTCTTACAATTGTCAAAAATCCTATGCAGACAACACAAAGAGATCTCTTAAATTTGAGTTGGGTGATTAAGTCTACTTGAATATATCACCTATGAAAGGGGTGGTGAGGTTTGGTAAGAAAGGTAAGTTGAGTCCGAGGTATATGGGTCCTTACGAGATCTTGCAGCGAGTAGGAAATGTTTCCTACAAACTGAGGTTACCTCAAGAATTGGCTTATGTTCATCCAATTTTTCACATATCTATGCTTAAGAAGTGTTTAGGCGATCCAGCATCCATCCTTCCTGTTGAGGGGTTAGGAGTTGATGAGAACCTTTCCTATGAAAAGGTTCCAGTTGAAATATTAGATAGCCAAGTGAAGTGGCTGAGGAACAAGGAGTTTGCCACCGTGAAGGTGTTTTCGAAGAACCACCTTGTTGAGGGAGAAACATGCGAGGCCGAGGCCGACTTGAGATCCCGTTAACCTCACTTGTTCAGTTCTTGATGTTAGATAGACTATTCCAAACTCTTGTTTTTGTTTAAGGAACTCTAAGTTTTAGTACATTAGTCTATTTTTATGTTTTAAGTCCATAATCATGTGTCTTATACATGCACTATATGAGTTAAAATGAGTTCATGCTTGTTGCTGTTTTTGTATAGCGTAGGCATGATTTTTGTGTTGCATGAGTTGTAATGTGCATTAAGTTAAGTGCGATTGAAGGAAGTTCCTCAATCTCAAATAGCTTAAGATAAGATTGAGTAATATGCATTATCCAGCGTAAGTGTGAATAAGATATTCACAAAGAGTAAAGTTTCAAGTATGTTAATATGATTTCAAAATTACCCTCTTTGATATAAAAATGTTGTGTAGTGTCATTAGGGGACGAATGTTCCTAAGGGGGGAGGGATAATGTAACATTCCGGAAAAATTACCTGTCTAGTGAAGAGCCCAATAGGTCTTTAAGAATGTGTTTTGGGGGCACATAGGCATCCCAATGCCTAATATTGAGAAATATTGGGCATAGTATAGAAGATTGGCTAGGGGTATTAGCCGATTTCTATGTAATACCCAAATAATAAAAATATTGGGCATATTAGAAAATATTGGATGAATGGGTGTTAGCAAATTTTATATGCATTAAGAACCTTGTTTGGCAAGAAATTTACCTGTAATAAAGACCCTAAGCTTAAAATCATCACTTTCATTGTTCACAAAATAAGTGTGAGGCATGCATGTGTCAAGCCTAGGCACCATAGCATAACTGACATAGACCATGAGAGCTAGTCATGGAATCCCGTATTAACCCTTATCGGATAAGGCATCCCCACTTTGATAGAGTAAGGTGATTTTCTTAGCTTTTACATGGCTTTTCAAATAGTTAGACCTATGCGGGCGCTTAGTTAAGGGATAAGGAGATTGCTAATAAGTAACTCATTCTCTACTAAAGAGGAGTTATAATTTCAATAGGTACATTTGAATGCAACATCTTAACTCACGAAATGTAAACACCCCTTCTTCATATCCTCTCAGTGCTAAGCATAACTTCCCACAGATTCTCAACATTATACACTATAGGTTAAGGATAACTAGTGAACACCACCTTTCAACTCACGAAGGGAATTCATCCTCCAACATATATTAGAAGCTCTTGGGAGGTAGTGGGATTTCTACAAAACACATCAACTCAACTCATGAAGAGTGATCACCCCAAAACTCCCCTTTTTAGGTAACTTCATACATTAATTTAAGTGTGTGTTTGTGTAGATGTTACACACCTTGCACCTAATCACCATTTTATTAACAGTGGGTTGCATACATGCTTAGACCTTAATTCATCATATTACACACTTTAACATACTTAGCATAATCTTACAAGTCATTTAGACACAATCCTTAGCATAGTAAACACAACAAGCTTCATAAAACCCATTAACAAGAATAACATCATTTCCTTCTTATTTAACATAATATTCCTTTCATTCACAATACAGAAGTAGGTTTATATTCATATAATTCAAGTAAACATCGCCACCAAATTTGGACTACACCACTGAAGACCATTACATAAATAAAGGTAAACAACATAACAAACTTACCCCTAATCCAATATTCCATATCCTTTAATAATTTAACATTTAATCAAAATATAGCCCTTAGATAAGTATCTAAACAACAATATCAACACAAAGAATCAAAAACGCAAAGACACCAAAATCATGTTCATTCAACCAGTTCCTTAAACCTAAAATTGATAAAAAGCTTTAACATGTTTTCATTGATTTTAACATTAAAATCACCAACTAAACTATAAATAACAAATTTTAATAACTTAAAACATTTTCAGGCAACACCCATATTTAAAATTAGAGATAGAAGACGATAGAGTTTCGAAACCCTTTTTAAAAATATTTTATAAATGACTACTTGAGTGGAGGAGAATTAAAAGATAACTACCATCCCAAAAATAGAAGAAAAAAAACCGATTTTTGATGAAGAAACGACCACAAACAGCCCTCCTAGCTCTTCCTTTAGTTCTAGCTTCTATGGAGGTTTGATAAAGTTTTTCTTTAAAAGGAGAGAGTTTTGGGTTTTAGGAAATGATTTATAAAATTAGGTCTTAGGGTTTGAAACTCCTTAATTTTCACGATGGGAATCTGGACCGCAGACGCGACCGGCATCGTTGACGTCTCAGAGGTCGCAGACAAGCCTACATACGTCTTTCTTACTTCATGTAGGTTAATTTTAGCGGAAAATTTGAAACTTTTTGTTTCATAACATGCTTATTAAACATTATATTACATATATAATTGTTCACCATTAACCATCTAATACTAAGATCATCAAATGAAAGAAGCAGTTTATTATAACGATAAAGATCTACTTGTCAAAATTGCACCCATACAATGTTTGAAGAAAAACGGGAAAGAAACGCTAGTTGAACATACTCCACTAGCTCAATCCTACAACTAAGCTAGAATGTAAATGAGCAAGAATCCTCGAAAGCATGAGGGACTACAAAGTCCAGATGAATAGTCGACGTCTAGATAGCTGCAGCGTTGAGCTTGTAGCTCCAGCATCCACATGTGCCTGCTCCTAAAAGTTTAGAGTTGTACAGGGTTAGTAGACAATTGTACTAAGTATGGATATATGCTAGCGAACACCAAGGATATGCATGAGGAAGAATAGCTCTTTCCTAGCAACGTAATTATAAAAGGTCAAGTTAGTGGACTTGCCAAATTGAGATTAGGAAAGTGAGTGAACTCTACAAATTTGTATTAGGGAAGTTATGCCATGAGAGTAACATGCATTGTCATACTTAACATTTTGTACACAGCACAGAACAACGTACACATAACACATATCATAATTTGTATAACACATAACGTTTTTCATATCATTTATTCCTATGCCATGAGATCTTGGAATCATGGACTTGACATTAAGACTTCCCAAAAATGAGGGCTCAACATATGGGACCACAGGTAGGGAGTCTTCATCAGCAAACACCGAGTCTACTTCACTAATTCATATGTACTTCATTTCACTTCGTTCATAGGCTAGTGTGAACACCATCTATACCTAGGATGTAGTTTAAGACTTTCATCGGGTTCGGTGTGTAATGACCAAGAATGAACTAATGTCATTGCTTGAGTCTAACTCACCTCTTGATCATCCTGCCCTAACACCTTAGTACAATTCATTTCATTATGTGCATCACTTGAGGCTGACCTCCTTCATTCATTCATTGGGAAATTTAACTTTAACTGACATAGATCATGTGAGCATGATGAAATCCAGTGGCATGAAACGCCACAGCGAAAAGAGGTGGAATCACCGGCCAAAGTTACACGCAATACGCTAGCGTACATGGAAATTGAATCCGGCCAGATCCCTATATTGGTAGTATAGGTTCGAAGACTAGGAGATATATGGAGACCCATTCTTGGCATGCCGAGCAGTCTTATCTCATGAGAGTTACGTGAACCTTCGCCCTTCCCGAAAGAAGGCATCACCGCTCATAGCTAGTCTATCGGTGCTCAGTATAAAGTTCCATTACATTCAACTCATACGTCATGGAAGATGGATTCTAGTATGAGGACATCATAGCTCGATAGGCGATTTCTCATCTCATCATTAGTGGTAAGTATATTATCCTCAATCCTTTCATTAGATTGTTCATAGAGACTAGTCTCTTCATTCAATTTACACTTTCATAGGTGAGTACATTTTGGTAACATTTACATTAGCCTTATATCATGTTGTCACCCCATTTATTAACATTAGCACTTTTGGTCTTCATAATTACTCACCCTTTTTTACGTAAATGTTAAATTCATCAATGCAAATGTACTTGTCTATTTGTGTGTTTTACACTCTTACTTAACCCTTCTAGGGTATCATCATTTCATTACATAATATTCGTTTCATCATATGCCAATGCACTTGGCCATTTAGTGTGTTTTACACTTTTACAAAACTTTTCTAGGGTTACATCATTTTATTACATACATCTTAGGTTCACTTATTTTTTTTAAATGTATGTTAGACTTATGGATCTATACATACAAACCATGAGGCTTCATTCATATTTCGTTTAAAAGATTCATACTTTCCTAAGATTATGTGGTACAAGACTTATGCATCTTGTATGTATGTCAAGATCTCAATTTCGATCTACTAGGCAACATTATTCTTGAACATTTAATAAACGTATGACTTATGTATCAATACGGAATTTGGGCAAGGGAACCCGGTTTTCTAATACCTTGAAAAACACTTAAATTTTTTTATTCATTTTGGTTTAATCCATACGTCATTAGGACCCAAGTTCGAGCCCCAAAACCTTCATTTTATTTTTCCCTTAATTTCTCTCTTCATTTTTCGCTTAATGGAACTAACAGGATGTGGGATCGAACCCCCACAACCTTATTTACTTTTTATTTTCATTGCCTTAAAATTTCACTCCTTTGGCCGAGGGGTTGTGGGTTCGAACCCCCACATCCCCTTTTTAATTTCTTTTAATTTTACTCCTTAAGTGTGCCTAGAAGGTCATGGGTTCGATTCCAGCTCCTCACGTCTCTTTTCTTTCATTTCCTTTGACTCTCCTTCATTGCCTAGAGGTCGTGGGTTCTATTCCCATGCCTCACATTTCTTTTCTTTCATTTTTTTTCAAATCCGGATTAGTTCTCTTTCCTAGATCCCATCCCATAGGGATGATCTTCTTTGGAGCATTAGGATCTAGACCATCTTTGAGGAGCTTGATTGAAATCTTTCCCCTTTGCCTTGGTTCTAGGGCATTCACTCATCATGTGCCCTTACTGCCACACCCAAAACAATAATCCGTTTGGGAGACACACTTACTCAAATGTTGATTTCATACAAGAAACACACCTAGTCCTATCAAAAGTATGGCAACCTCCCTCTGAAGGTAGGTTGGGATCCCTATACTTGTTTCCCATAGAATTTTCTTGGTGAAATAACCTCTTCATAGGTTTTAGATGACTAGATTCATCCGACTTAGGCCTCTTACCCTCTTGCATTATCTCCCTAAGTTTGGACTCCTCAATTTGTTGAGAATACACCATGAGCCTAGAGATATCCATGTCATTCAGAAGCATTACCGTATGACATTTTTTTCCCCACAAATCTAGATAATCTCATTACAATTTTGTTCATCCTAGCCCTAGGGTTGACTACCATGGTTGGGGCACACTTAGATAGTTGGGTGAGTTTGAGAGAGAACTCTTGCACATTCATTATCCTTTGACGTAAGATCATGAATTCAACCATCTTCTTCTCCCTCCACTCAAAAGGGTAAGAGTATCTGTGAAAGCCTCTTTGAAGACCTTCCCAATTTACCGGACCATCTCTTAAGGGTCTCTCATCCCAACATTACTCAAACCATACTAAATCCACGTAATTGAGTTGGTAATCGGCGAGCTCCGCTCTATCAGTAGGATTCACACCCTTGGCATTCACAACTTAGAATACCTCATCTATGAAACATTGTGGATCTTCATCCACCTTGGTGCCATTAAAAGTATAAGGGTTCATTCTCATGAAATCCTTAATTCTAGAAGTGGGAGTACTAGCATTTGGTTGAGATCCACCTCCTTGGTTAGCTTAGAAACAATGTGATTAGTGATGACATGAGTTTGAACTGTAATAATTTAGGTCAAATTAATTAGGGAATCCCTCAACTCCGCATTAGTCATATACCTTTCAACAAAGGGAGCTTGACGACCTTGGGGAATAGGAGGCATTTTGGAAACTTGAGGCTCTTGAGGCTCCTCAGGCTCATGAGGGGGAACCACCTTATTCATATCCTCATGTTAAACTTCTGGAAGTTGGTTAACACAGGGAGGTATCCACTTATTAGCTATGTCAAATCTAGGAATATCACCTAGTCCTCTCAAAAAGTATGGCCACCTCCCTTGGAATGTAGGTTGGGATCCCTATACTTGTTTCCCATAGATTTTTCTTGGTGAAACAACCACTTCATAGGTTTTAGGTGACTAGATTCATCCGACCTAGGCCTCTTACCCTCTTGCATTATCTCCCTAAGTTTGGATTCCTCAATTTGTTGAGCATACACCATGAGCCTAGAGATATCCATGTCATTCAGAAGCATTACCGTATGACATTTTTTTCTCCACAAAGCTAGACAATCCCATTAAAATTTTGTTCATCCTAGCCCTAGGGTTGACTACCATGGTTGGGGCATACTTAGATAGTTGGGTGAGTTTGAGAGAGAACTCTTGCACATTCATTATTCTTTGACGTAAGATC
The DNA here is from genome assembly GCF_001406875.1 of Solanum pennellii. Lineage (NCBI taxonomy): Eukaryota > Viridiplantae > Streptophyta > Magnoliopsida > Solanales > Solanaceae > Solanum > Solanum pennellii. The sequence continues at coordinate 17,684,061 of NC_028646.1, forward strand.
ATGAATTCAACCATCTTCTTCTCCCTCCACTCAAAAGGGTAAGAGTATCTGGGAAAGCCTCTTTGAACACCTTCACAATTTATCGGACCATCTCTCAAGGGTCTCTCATCCCAACATTACTCAAACCACACTAAAGCCACATCATTGAGTTGGTAATCGGCGAGCTCCGCTCTATCTTTATGCTTCACACCCTTGGCATTCACAACTAAGAATACCTCATCTATGAAACATTGTGGATCTTCATCCACCTTGGTTCCATTAAAAGTATAAGGGTTAATTCTCATGAAATCCTTAATTCTAGAAGTGGGACTACTAGCATTTGGTTGAGATCCACCTCCTTGGTTAGCTTAGAAACAATGTGATTAGTGATTACATGAGCTTGAACCGTAATAAGTTAGGTCAAATTAATTAGGAAAGCCCTCAACTCCGCATTAGTCATATCCCTTTCAACAAAGGGAGCTTGAGGACCTTGGGGAATAGGAGGCATTTTCTGAAACTTGAGGCTCTTGAGGCTCCTCGAGCTCATGAGGGGAACCCACCATATTCATATCCTCATGTTAAACTGCAGGAAATTGGTCAATAAAGGGAGGTATCCACTCATTAGCTATGTCAAATCTAGGAATATCACCTAGACGTGACCGTCGTCGTTGTCCTCATTAAGGAATAAAACTAGTCTCTTAGCTTACATCGTTATATCAATAGGTCAAAATAGCAGAAATTTATATTTTTTTACTAGTTTTACATTGAGGTTTACATATAGCTCTACATACACGTAATAGATATATATAGAGTATACATAGAACCTTCATATAGATAGATTACTTAGTCTCTACTTCTATTGAATATAAATGTATAGAATATAATATAGTTGAAATGGTCGTCTCATCTCATAACAATCTTATAAGAATATCTAAAATTGGACCTAGACCGTACATCAATGAAACAAGACCATATATTGGTCATACTATGTTTAATATCCAAATAAAAAGGAAAGAACATAAGAGTCTTAAAAATAAAGTAACATCATAGGTTTGATAGTGTCATTGACCTCAAAAAATGAGGACCTACCCAACATGGATGATGAAGAACTCAAAGGTTTCTTCAAAGTCGTCTCCAAAAGCCATTCAATGTCCGGAACCTAAAATGTTGGGGAAGAGGAAAAAATGGGGTTAGTACACGACTTGTACTATGTATGAGACCATATACACACATATCATGATCACATGCTAAAAAGGGACATTTCATTGAATATGCAATTTACCTTGAAAACTTTTATGCACATTCAACAAGACCATACAAATCAATAGGACATATTCATTTAGTGGTAGGCATGTATATCTCAAGACCAAAAATATAAAGCATAGTCAAGTTACTTAACATATCAACATACTTGCATATATAATAAAGGTCACTCTATCATCAAGTTATAACTTCGACAAGCATGAATAAGAGTTCATTATAACATAACCAAGGTACGACAATTATCATGACCCCCTATTAAGTCAACAAGTGGAATGACCAAGCAAACTCCCATCACGTTACTCAATCATGTAACCCAACAAGAATCATGACCAATATCATACTTCACATAGCATGGAATTTTGGAGTAGATATCTTCATACTTTAACAATGTAGATAAAAACATTTTCATAAGTGAAATTAATCAACATATAGTACCCCAATGTTAAAGTTCATCATATATATATCATGTATCATTATAACCATATACATACATAATAAGAACCTCCTAAAGTTCCCTTCAAGGCAAACTAGTGCAAGACATAGGTAGAGGCCCATACCCCTACCTAAGTTATGTCAACCTCTCAAGTCACCCTAGTTGGTTTGTAATTCATTACCTAATTTTAGTTTAGGGAACACTTTCCTCACACGTCATAGACCACAATATCTAATTTTGGAATCCACTATATTAAATCATCACACCGAAGGAAGGTGGTCTACCGGCCAAAGTAAAACCCAACATAATCGTAGATTTCTAGGTGGATCTACTATCTAGTCGTCCTATGGGGGAAACATAGTTCAAGAACTAAGAGATAGGTACAATACCTCTTCATACAACTTTTCAATTGGGGCTTCCTCACATGTAATCCAATAGATGAGTATCCCTCAAATGAGAGTCAACACCTCATGCGAAACTATACGGTGAATCTTTCTCTATGGAAAGTCATCACCTCCCATTGTTAAGTTCACTTGGTTCTAAGATAATTCCCTTTTTGAAATGTCTTTAATGCTTTATTAATCAACATAACTTAATGTAGGTCATAGAGTCTAAACATTGTATAAACATCATCATCATCATTGCTCCATAGGAATTGCATGAGTATGGTTCTTTCATTACAATTCAAATCTGTGAGCTTAGGACATTTACGGATAACTTCATAATGAGGCACATTTTTAAATCATTCACCATCCTTATAACATTTACGTCTTAACAAACACCTTTGTAACACTTATAAAACCCAAGACGTGTTATGGAGCCTTACATAAGTATCAGAAGGTTTATATACTGCTTTAAGGTCCGTTTGAATGACTATAAGTCAATTAGGAAGTCTAGAAACCCAAACATCATTGACGTTCTCAAACTAGTTCAATAAGGTACTAGCATGCCTTATCCTATTTGACTAGCTTTTACGAGTCCAAAATTGATGATGATTGGTGGAAGAGTGTCTAACATTTTTTAGAGTTAATTCATAGTAGAAACGTCCGAGCACGACTCAACAAGGACCAACCAAGGACTCTTGAGGAGGACCCTTGTTTTTGGGGTCAAAGGATTGCCCCAGGAAGTGTGACCATGATTAGTAGTCGACGATCTGTTGGTCAATTGACAGGGGCATCGATTGTTTCATTAATGAACACTTTAGTAATTTTTCCCAAGACTATTTTTGGACCAGTCTCTGAAAAAACGACGGACCAACAGGATGGACGGTCTTGTGGCCATCGTCATACAAACGAACTGCCTATCGCGGTCTCGTCTGTTAGGGCCTAAGTTGTTGCACGTTTTTAAGTTGGGTTCCATTAATTAATTAAAGAATTAGTTAATTAGCTGGGAAATTAGGGATGTAACATTGCAGAAAATTATATGTTTAGTGAAGAGACCAGTAGGTCTTTAAGAATGCGTATTGGGGGTACGTAGGCATCCCAATTCCTAATATTGAGAAATATTGGGCATAGTATAGAAAATTGGCTAAGTGGTATTAGCGAATTTCTATATAATACCCAAATAAGCAAAATATTGGGCATATTAGAAAATATTTGCTTAAAGGGTGTTAGCCAATTTTCTCATTAATAAGCTTGTTTGAGAAATGTACCTGCATGGAAGACCCTAAGCTAAAATAATAGTATTCAAAATAGATTTAAGGCATCCATGTATAAAGCCAAGTCATCATTGCACATGAACACTTAAAATGATCATGTAAATTGAGTAGTGCCCAAGGACATGGTGAGGGTCCTTGGGACAATCAGTAAACATTTAAAATAAACCATCAAGAATAGTTAGTTAGGAATGTACAACAAACAGAAGTTCAAGCACATGTTCAAGACATGTGAAGAAGCGGCCAAAGGAGGGGACCACCTTAACCGAATTCGGTTAGGGTAGTTAGGGGGGAGGCATGTGTGAGGGTCACTACATGTGGAGACTAACTTCCTAACAAACTCTTGCCTCTAACTAACTGCCCTAACTAGCTAACTAACCTAGTACCAAGCGAACTAAATTAATTAGTTTACCTGACAACTGAAGACTTAACTAGGTGACACTTACCTAGTAACTAGTTAAAGGGAAAACCTAGTACCTAACTTAGGATGGTCCAAGAGGTTAGTTATGGTCCTAAAAACTTAGGGATACTTTATTAATTATCCTAGGTTACTAAATTAATTAATTTAGCAGCCTAATTAAATAATTTAAAAGGACAAAATCAAAATCACAAAAAAATTTCCATATTTCGATTAAGACGAGAAAAAGCAACCTAGTACCTAACCAAGGATGGTTCAAAGTGTTAGTTATGGTACTAACGACTTAAATGGTACTTTATGAATTACCATAGGTAACCTAATTAATAAAATTAACAACTTAATTAATTAAATTAAAGGTGTCAAATCGAAATTCTTACACTAACCTAGTATAATTGAAGAAACATCCTAGTACTTAACTTTGGATGGTCCAAAAGGGTTACCTATGGTCCCAATGACTTAGGGGGTACTTTGGTAATTAACCTAGGTACTTTAATTAGTTAAATTAATAATTAATTTATAAAGGAAAAATTCAAAAGCAAGGCCGAAATTTTTTGGAAAAAATTCAGATTTGATAAGCATTATGTTTTCCTATTCTTTGTCAAGCTAGGAGGGGATTTTTAGTAATTAACTATTTAATTTATTTGATTAACTTCATTACCCAAAGATGAATGAGTCACGGTCAGTTCCTATGACTTCGTCTCACATTCAAAGACTAATAATGTCACGATCGGAGTCTAGACCCCAGACGAGACTGGCGTCGTTGACCTATTAGAGGTCAAAGACAAGCCTACTTACATCATTCTTACTTCGTCTAGGTTAATTTTAGAGGAAAATTTGAAGTTTTTTGTATCTTAACACACATACTAATAATTGTATTAGGTTCATAATTGTTAACCATCAACCATCTAACATTAAGATCATCAAGTGAAAGAAATATTTTAATATAGCATTAAATGTATACTTGCCAAATTGGCACCAATACAATGTTTAAACAAAAGTGGAAAGACACGCTAGCGGATCATACTCAACTAGCTCGATCCTATGACTAAACTAGAATATAATGGGCAAGAATCCTCGAAAGCATGAGGGATTACCAAGTACGGATGAATGGTCTACGTCCGGATAGTTTCAGCGTCAACCTGCAGCTCCACTGTCCATTTGTTCCTGCACCTAAAGTTGTGGAGTTGTATAGGGTTAGTACACACTTGTACTAAGTATGGGTATATCCAAGCACACAGCAAGGACATGCATGTGTAAGAATAGCTCTTTTCTAACACATGATTATGTAAAGTCAAGTTAGTGGACTTTCAAAATTGGGATTAGAAAAGTTAGTGAACTTTACAAATATGGATTAAGAAAGTGAGTGAACTTTCCAAATTTGGATTAGGAATGTCATGCCATAAGAGTAACATGCATCATCATACTTATCATATTTCACAAAACACATAACATCTTGCAGATTGCATCTAACATATTGCATATAGCACATAACATTTTTCATATCATTCGTTCATTTGTCATGAGACCTTGGAATCATAGAGTTGACATCAAGACTTCCCAAAATGAGGGCTTAGGATAAGTAACCTCAACTAGGGAGCCTTCTTTCGCAAACACATAGTCTTCTTCATTCGTTCTTACGTACTTCATTTTATTTCATTCATAAGCTAGTGAGAACACCAGCTATATCTATGATGTAGTTTAAGACTTTCATCGGGTTCTCTATGAAACGATCAAGAATGACCTAGTGTCATTACTTAAATCTAGCTCACCTCTTGATTATCATATCCTAAAACATTTGATATCATTCATTTGATTATGTGCATCATTTCAGGCTGACCTCATTTATTCATTGGGAAATTTAAATTTAACCGACATAGATCATGTGAGCATAATGTAATCCAATGCCTCCCCAAAAACAAAAAAAGGTGGAATCACCGGCCAAAGTGGCCCAAAACATGGTAGAGTACATGGGAATTTAACCCCGCCATAACCCTATATTGGCAGTATAGGTTAGAAGACTAGGAGATATAAGGAGACCTATACCCGGCAAGCTGGAAAGTTTCATCTAATGAGATTTACGTAAATCTCCGCCCTTCCTGAAAGAAGGCATCACCTCTCATATCTAGTCTATCGGTGCCCACTATAAAGTTCCATTACATTCATTTCATATGTCATGGAAGCTGCCTTCTTGTATGAAAATATCATACCCCAATAGATGATTTCTGATCTCATCATTAGTATTCAGTGTTTTAATCTCAATACTTTCATTAGAGCGTTCATAGAGACTGGTCTGTTCATTAGCTTTACACTCTCATAGGTGAGTACATTTTGGTAACATGTCCTTAGGATCATTTGCGATTGTTCTCATCTTTTATATTACCCTCATATCATGTTGTCACCATATTCATTAACATTAGAACAATTTCTCTTCATAATTACTCAACCCATTTTACGTGAATGTTCATTTCCTCATATGCCAATGCACATGGCCATTTGTGTGTTTAACACTCTTACATTCCCCTTCTACGATTTCATCATTTCATTACATAATAATAATTTCATCGTATACCAATGCACTTGGCCATTTAGTGTATTTTACACTCGTAGTTAACCCGCCTAGGGTTACTTTATTTCATTACATACATCTTAGGTTCACGCATTTCTAAACATATGCTAGACTTATGTGTCTATACATGCAAGCCATGAGGCTCCATTTATATTTTCATATGTGACTCGTATCTTTCTATGATTATGTACTAAAAGACTTATTTATCTTGTATGTATGCCATGATCTCGATTTCGATCTACGTACGTGGAGTTATTCTTGAACATTTAATTCACGAATGACTTATGTATCAATATAGAAACTTGGGCAAGGGAACCCAAGTTCGAATCACTTGGACAACACTTACATTTTCCCTTGATTTTATTTTCAGTCCTCATGACATTGGGACCCTAGATCGAGCCCCAACATCGACATTTCTTTTTAGTTCATTTTCTTTAGAAACACTCTCCCTTGGTCGAGGGGTTGTGGGTTCAAACCCCCTTTTGTTTTACTATTTATTTTCCTTGTCTATTTTGCATTAACCAGGAGGTTGTGGGATCAAACCCCAACACCCTTTCTATATTTCTTTTATTCTTTTGGGACTAAGAGGTTGTGGGGTCGAACCCCCACATCCTCCTTATTTTAATATCATTTAAATGTTGACTATCTCTGCGTTGGCAGTGAGGTTGTATGATCGACACCCCACAACCTCACTTTATTTTCTTTCTTATTTTCCCTTTCTCCTTTACTCTCCTTCACAGCCTTGAGGTCGTAAATTCGATTCCCATGCCTCATATTAACTTTCTTTTATTTTTAATTTACTTCACTCGCTTCCTGGAGGTCAGGGTTTCCATTCCCACCCCTCCCATTTTATTTTATTATTTTTGTACTCTCAATTTTCCGCAAGCATACCTTATATCGATTCCACCTGACCCCATTTCTTTTTTTGCAATTTCAAGGCATTACACGGGTGAGGTCACAGGTTCTAATCCTGGTGGCCTTATCCCTTTATACACAATGAAATTTGCAGATTTATTCCTCTACATGTAGACTAAACTAAACTTGTAAGTTTGGTTGAAATGTAGTCATTTTTTAAAACGTATTTTTACCAACATTTTCACTTGTAATCTTAGGTAATTCATAGATCATCTAACACTTTTTGGGGTGCATTTTCAAAGATTCGTTTAGACAAAATATTGATAAACAATATAGCCATAATTCAATTTTAATGAAAATCACGATTTACATAGGTTTATGCATGTAAAATGACAACCAAAACATTATCAAATTGAATCCTTATTCCGAGAACCTCATTCATTGTAACATATTCACATACGCACACACTTGCAAATAATTTTGAATACATGGTTGTCTTTCATACTATTATAATTACACAAACATAATGATATTCATCACTAAAACATAATATATACCTAAATCTACCAGCAATCATACCCAACCTACGATTCATTGGGAGCTAGTGACAGGGGCATGAAAAAGGGGAAACAATCCTAGTTTTCGGATGAATAATATGAACCTTAAGGGAACTCTTTGGAAAGGGACCAAGAGAGAATAAAACCCATACCTTTTTGACGTTAAACTCGTGTCTTGTTGCCCAAAAACTTCACCCAAGAACACGTCTAAGCCTCCTCAATGTCAAATCCACTCGAATGACAACCTCCCTTAGCCTAGTGTGCAATTAACGTTTGTTTTCTTGTGAATTCGTTTTAGTTCTTCACGTGTGAAGAACATGCTTTATTTTTTATTCTCTTTAATATTATTTTTGCCGAGAGAATACTGAGTAAGAAAAAGAGAGAATGAACGTGAGAGTGGAGAAATGAACGTGAGAGAGTTGAAGTTGTAGGAGGCTTAGGAGTCTAATTTTAGGACTTAGTCAATAAGGTTTTGTTTATTTAATAAAAATCTAATTTTTATTTTATTTTGAATCAGATCTTAAATAAAATATATTAATATATTACGTCAATTCAATAGCTTAAATAAAAATCACATTAATTCAGTGCTTCCACATAGGTTCGAACTCGGGTGGAGCAAGACTTCATTTCAGGAGCCCAATTTCGACCTTCTCTCCCAAAATTGCCCCTCCACCTTATTAATTATATAATTAATTATATATTTAGGATAATTAAGATACTACCCTTAACATGGAAAAAGACCGTTTTACCCCTGCACCCTTCAAACAAAAGATATCCTCTTTATAATTCCGGTAAAGACTCATTCGAGTAAATCTTCGTATTCGAGAGCCCTACATGGTTGGACCCAACCTTTCAAAGCTCAACTAACTCCCCATGTTAGTTTCTTTGGCTGTAGCAACGCCTCTGAGGTCTGCTTCTGCGCGCATCAATCCGTGTGAACCCAGGTATAATCATAGGAATTCTTGACACATTAATCATTCCTATCTTATCCATTTTTAGGGTTGTTACATTATCCCCCCCTTAGGAACATTCGTCCTAGAATGTCACTACTACAATCTAGTGTAATGCCAGTCAGATAAAAACATAATCAATTATGCACATTCAAGCAATAGCAACAAAAATATAGAGATAATGAAACTTAGACTTAAGAGTAGGAAGTCTAACCTCAAGAGATGAAAAGATGAGGGTAGCGGTATCTCATATCGGCCTCACCCTCACACATAACACCCTCAACAAGATGATTTCTCCAAAATACCTTCACTGTGGCAATCTCCTTGTTCCTCAGCCGCATGATCTATCTCTCTAAGATCTCAACAGGTACCTCCTCGTAGGACAAGTCTTCATCGACCCCCAAACCTTCCACAGATAGAATAGATATTGGATAACCTAGGAACATCTTTAACATGGATACATGGAAGACCGGATGGACAAAAGCTAGCTCTGCAGGTAATGCCAACTCATAGGCCACCGCACCCATACACTGCAGGATCTCGTATGGCCAACCATACCTCGTACTGAACTTCCTCTTCCTTCCAAACCTCATCATCAAGGTGATATGTTCAGATAGACCTGGTCACCAACATCAAACTCTAAGAGCCATTTTATGTTATCTGTATATGACTTCTGCCGACTTTAAGCAGTAGGCAACTTGTCCCTAATAACTTTAACCTTCTCTAAGGCCTCATGAATGATCTCTTGACCCAAAATGGATTACTCTTCAACCTCGAACTACCCAACTTGACATCTACACCTCCTACCAACAGTGCCTCAAACGGTGCTATCCCAATCCTGGGTGATAGCTATTATTATATGAGAACTCTATCAAAAGCATATGGTCATCCCAACTACCACTGAAATCAATCACACACGCTCTCTACATATCTTCCAATGTCTTAATGGTGCGCTCTGCCTGCCCATCAATCTGAGGATGGAAGGCAGTACTAAGTTTTACATGCGTGCCAAAGCTCTTTTTGAAAGATCACAAAAAATGTGAAGTAAACTGAGCTCATCTATCTGAAATTATAGACAAAGGAATCCCATGCCATCTCACAATCTCATCAATGTAGAATCTTGCATAATCCTCGGCTCTGTAAGTAGACTTCAAAGGTATAAAGTTGGCAGACATAGTTATCCTATCCACAATAACCAATATCGAGTCATACTGTCTCCTAGTATTCGGAAATAACCATGAAGTCCATATTAATGGCCTCCCAATCAAAAGTTGGAACCTCAAAAATCTGAGTAAGACTGCAGGCTTAAGATGTTTTGCCTTAACCTGCTGACAATTAGGACACTTGGCCGCTTATTCTGCAATGTCCTTCCTCATGCCATACAACCGATAAATCTACTTAAGATCATGATACATCTTAGTGGAACCTGAATGTATGGAATACCATGGGCCTCTGCAATAATATGGGTTTGCAAATCATCCACATCTGGTACACAAAGCCTGTCCTGATACCTATGTATGTCGTCATCTCCTAAGTGAAAGACTTATTTATATTTATCAATACTGAGTCCTTCAGCTCTATCAAAACAATATCGAGATGCTGACCCTTCTTGACTTCAACTACCAAGGATGATTAAGACTTAGGATGTACTGAAACACCCCCACTAGTAGAGTCTACCAATCGCACACGCAGTCTGGGCAGTCTGTGTACATCTTTCTCCAACTCCTTCTAATAATCCTTAACGTGTGTTGTACTTCCCATGATCATCATGCTCAAAGTATCAGCTACAAAATTAGCCTTACCTGGATGGTAGTGAACATTCATGTCATTGTCCTTTAACAGCTCCAACCTTCTCCGCTGACGTAGATTAAACTCCCTCTGTGTGAACAAGTATTGGAGACTTTGTCGTCTATGAACTCGTCCACATGCACACCATACAAGTAGTGCCTCCACAGCTTCAGTGCAAACACCACGGCTACGAACTCCAGGTCATGAGTGGGATAATTTTTCTCACGAACCTTGAGCTATGTTGACGCGTAAGCTTTAACTTTACCACCCTTCAAAAGAACACAACCCAAACCAACCCTAGATACATCACAATATACAGTGTAAAACTCACCACACTCAGATAATGTAAGCACAAGGGCTAAAGTGAGTCTGTCCTTGAGCTCTTGGAAACTCTTCTCACAAGTCTCCGTCCACTCGAACTTGGACTTTTTCTTTGTGAAAGCTGTCAGTGGGGCAGCAATGGAAGAAAAGCCCTCCATTAAACTGCGGTAGTAACTAGCCAATCCCAATAAGCTACGGATATCTGTGGGAGTAAGAGGTTTTGGCAAGTTCTTAACAGCCTCAGTCTTCCTGGGGTCCACTTCTACACCTTGGCCGGACACAACATGACCTAGCAAGGTCACTTATCTCTGCCAGAATTCACACTTGCTGAATTTGGCATACAACTTATGTTTTCTATGTACCTTCAAGGTTAGTCTCAAATTTTGTTCATGCTCTTCCTTGGTCTTAGAGTAGATGAGAATGTCATTAATGAATACTATGACTAAATATTCAAGGTACTCATGGAAGACCCTTTTCATAAGATCCATAAATGCTGCAGGTGAATTCGTGAGACCAAATGACATAATTGAGAACTCATAGTGACCATAACGGGTATGGAAAGCTATGTTTGGTACATCTCCATCCCTAACCCTAAGCTAATAGTACCCTGAACGAAGGTCAATTTTTGAAAAGAAGCTAGATTCATGGAGTTGGTCAAACAAGTCATCTATTTTGGAAAGTGGATACTTGTTCTTAATAGTGACATTGTTGAGCTTCCAATAATCGATACACATTCTAAGGGTTGCATCCTTCTTTTTCACAAACAACACTAGAACGCCCCAAGGGGATATGCTCGTCTGAATGAAACCCTTATCAATGAGATCTTTTAACTGTAGCTTCAACTCTTTGAGTTAAGCTGGAGCCATTTTGTATGGAGGAATAGAAATTGGTTTAGTATCGGGTTCTAAGTCGATACCAAAGTCAATCTCTCGAGGGGGAGGGACTCCAGTCAAATCATAAGGAAATACATCTAAAAACTCATTCACAACAGGCATTGAGTCTATGGAAGAAATGTCATGATCTAAATCATTAACACTCACATTATGACATAATAACCCCTTGGACATAATTTTATTGGCCTTTAGGTTTGAAATCAAGGGATTAGGACGACTCAAGTTGTACCCCTCCCAAACTAGTTCCTCTTCATTATGGAAATGAAATCGCACCACTCTACTATGACAGTCCAAAAAAGCATAACAACTATGAAGCAAATACATGCCAGGAATAACATCAAAATCATGCATGGGTAACTCAACCATGTATGTACACATGGTCTTACCATACAACTAATGGGCAATCCATGTATACTCTATCAGTTCTTACATTTTCTCCTAAAGTGTACTAACCACTATAAGATCATTCAGAACTTAAGGAAATATCGCAAAAGTGAGAGAAAACAAAGGAGTTACAAAGGAAAGCTTAGAACCTGGATCCAGTAAAGCATAAACAGAAGTTTAGAATACTTGCAGCATACCTGTGACCACATCAGCGTACTTCTCCTTCTCCTTCCTGCCCTTCAGGGAATTTAATCTGTTCCTCTTAGGAGGATCGACTGCTGCAGCACCCTGTGGATTAGACCTAGGCTGAGAATTACCTCCAACCTGACCTCTGTTCTGCGGGTAGTCTCTAACAATGTGCCCACTCTTACCGCAACCGAATCAGGCATTAGTGCCCTGTCTGCAATCTCCACTGTGAGCACGTCCACACTTAGCACAGTTCTTTTTGGGACGCTGGATCTCACCTCCATTGCCCTTCTTGGGCTAAGGTCTGCCTCCTCTAGGTGTAGTACTCCTCTGAGAATTAGAGTTCCCAGAACTCTGCTGCCTCTTCTTGAACCTGGACTGCTCATGGACGCCAATTTGTTTCTATGGCCTCCATGGATGAGACCTACCTGATCTTGAGGCTTAGGCCTCCTAGCATCACGAATGCCCCTCTTTTTAAGGTTGTCCTCTACCTGCTGGACATGCACCATCAACCTGGAGATGTCCATGTTATGACGGAGCATCGCAGACCGACACTCCTCCTCTAGATCTCCATTGATTCTTGTGAGGAACCTACTCATGTCATCCCTGCTCTTAGATACAAGGGAAGTAGTATAGCTAGATAGTTTAACAAACTTCAGCAAATACTCCCTGACTGTCATTGATCCATGCTGAAGGTTGATAAACTCCTCAACCTTTGCCTCCCTCATCTCCCTCGGAAAGAATCTCTCCACGAAGGCTGTGTTAAACATCTCTCAAGTGACAAGAACTCCGCCCAAATTTCGTCTATCCTTCCACATCCTTCACCAAGTCTGTGAAACATCCTTGAGCTGATAGGAAGCCAGATCATCCTTCTAAATATCCGTAGCCCCTGTTGCCACCAAAATATTATGCACCATCCACAATTTCCTAGGGGTCCTCTAAAGTCTTAGACCTTGTGAAAATAGGAGGATTCATCCTCGTGAAGTCTCTCAACCTGTCAGCCATGCTATGAACCGGTGGGTTCTCCCATTGAACATACTGTCAATTGACTTGGGCAGTCATAGCCTTGGAATGCATAGTGATGGCTTGTGCCATTTCGGCCAGAGATGCCTGCGCCTCCGCAGTAGTTAACCCAGCTGGGTTAACCGGCATAGCCACTCCTTCATTTTGAGGTTGGGGTTGAACCTTATTGCCCCCAGCAGCTGCACCTCTTATCCTCTAACCAACGTTCCTCCTAGTATTCATTCAATGAAAATGATAAGTATTGATGTTAGACACTCTCATAAAACAAAGAAATTAGACATTAGGAAAAGCACGATAAGATCAGAAGAAGAGAAATTTTCCTACGCATCATGCAGTCTCTAATTCAGGATAGTGGTGCACTTCACTGCCATGACTTAGAAACTACTCAATGTGGTTGATGAGAAATTTTTATCCTCGGAATTTATCCTAGTGCTCTTGTACAAAATTTGTCACGATCGGAGACTAGACGCCAGACGTGACCGGCGTTGTTGACCTCTCAGAGGTTGCAGAGAAGCCTTCTTACATAATTCTTTCTTCGTCTAGGTTAATTTTAGCGAAAAATTTGAAACTGTTTGTTTCTTAACATACATACTAATCATTATATTAAGTTCATAATTGTTCACCACTAACCATCTAACATTAAGATCATCAACTGAAAGAAATAGTTTAATATATCATTAAATGTATACTTGCAAAAATGGCACAAATACAATGTTTGAACAAAAGAGGAAAGAAACGCTAGTAGATCATACTCAACTAGATCAATCCTATGACTAATCTAGAATATAATGGGCAAGAATCCTCGCAAGCATGAGGGCCTACCAAGTCCGGATGAATGTTCCACGTCCGGATAATTTCAGCGTCAACCTGTAGCTCAATTGTCCATTTGTGCCTGCAACTAAAATTGAGGAGTTGTATAGGGTTGGTACACACTTGAACTACGTATGGGTATATCAAAGCACACAGCAAGGACATGCATTTGTAAGAATAGATCTTTCCTAACAACATGATTATGGAAACTCAAGTATGTTGAATTGCCAAATCAGGATTAGGAACGTTAGTGAACTTTCAAAATTTGGATTAAGAGAGTGAGTAAACTTTACAAATTTTGATTAGGAAAGTCATGCCATGAGAGTAACATGCATCATCATACTTATCATATTGCACACAGCACATAGCATCTTGTAGATAGCATATGACATATTGCATATAACACATAACATTTTTCATAACATTCGTTCTTATGTCATGAGACCTTGGAATCATAGAATTGACATCAAGACTTCCCAAAATGAGGTCTCAACATACGGGACCTCAACTAAGGAGCCTTATTTCACAAACACATAGTTTTCTTCATTCATTCTTACGTACATCATTTCATTTCATTCATAAGCTAGTATGAAAACCAGCTATACTTATGGTGTAGTTTATGACTTTCATCGGGTTCTCTATGAAATGATCAAGAATGACCTAGTTTGTTTACTTAAGTCTAGCTGACCTCTTGATTATCATATCCTAAAATATTTGATATGATTCATTTCTTTATGTGCATCATTTGAGGCTGACCTCATTCATTCATTTTTAACCGACATAGTTCATGTGAGAATAATGAAATCCAGTGTCCCCCCCACATCGAAAAAGGGGGAATGACCGGCTAAAGTGACGCAAAACATGCTAGCGTACATGGGAATTTAACCCCGCCAGATCCTTATATTGGCAGTATAGGTTCGAAAACTAGGAGATATAAGGAGACCCATACCCGGCAAGCCGGACAGTCTCATCTCATGAGAGTTACATGAACCTCCATTTTTCCCAAATGAAGACATCACCGCTCATAGCTAGTCTATCGGTGCTCAGTATAAAGTTCCATTACATTCAACTCATACGTCATGGAAGCTGGTTTCTAGTATGAGGACATCATAGCTCAATTGATGATTTCTCATCTCATCATTAGTATTAAGTGTGTTAATCTCAATACATTCATTACAGTGTTCATAGAGACTGGTATATTCATGAACTTTACACTCTCATAGGTTAGTACGTTTTGGTAGCATTTACTTAGGCTCATTTGAGATTGGTCTAATCTTTTACATTACCCTCATATCATATTGTCACCATATTCATTTACATTAGCACAATTGCTATTAATAATTACTCACCACATTTTACGTGAATGTTCATTTCCTCATATGCCAATGCACTTGGCCATTTGTGTGTTTCAGACTCTTACTTTCCCCTTCTAGGGTTTCATCATTTCATTAAATGATAATCATTTCATAGTATGCCAGTGCACTTGGCCGTTTACTGTGTTTTACACTCGTAGTTAACCCTTCTAGGGATACTTAATTTCATTACAAACATCTTAGGTTCACTTATTTCTAAATGTATGTTAGATTTATGGGTCTATACATGCAAGCCACGAGGCTTCATTCATAATTTTTTAAGTGACTCATATCTTCTTAAGATTATGTAGTACAAGACGTATGTATGTTTTATGTATGACAAGATATCGAATTTGATCTAAGTAGGTGGCATTATATTTTAACATTTAATTGACGTATGACTTATGTATCAATACAGAAATTTGGGTAAGGGAACCCAAGTTCGAATCCCTTGGACAACACTTACGTTTTTCCTTGATTTTATTTCTAGTCTTCATGACATTGGGACCCTAGATTGAGCCCCAAAATCAACATTTTTTTTAATTCCTTTTCTTTAGAAACTCTCTCCTTTGGCCGAGAGGTTATGGGTTCGGACCCCCACAGCCCCCTTTTAGATTCCTATTTATTTTACTTGTCTATTTCGCATTAACAAGGAGGTTGTGGGTTCAAACCCCTAGACCCTCTCTTTATTTTTCTTTTATTCCTTTTGCACTGAGAGGTTGTGGGGTTGAACCCCACAACCTCCTCATTTTAATTTCATTTAAATACTGACTATCTCTGCGTTGGCAGTGAGATTGTGAGATAGAGCCCCCACAGCGTCACTTTATTTTTTTCTTATTTTCCCTTTATCCTTTACTCTCCTTCACAACCTTGAGGTGGTGGGTTGGATTACCACGCCTCACATTACCTTTCTTTTATTTTTCCATTACTTCACTCGCTGCCTGGAGGTCGTGGGTTCGATTCCCACTCCTCCCATTTTATTCTATTAATTTTTGTACTGACAGCATTCCCCATATCGATTCCCCCCGACCCCATTTGTTTTCTTGGGATTTCAAGGCATTACACGGGTGAGGTAAGGTTTGAATCCTGGTGGCCTCATCCCCTTATACTCAATGAAATTTCCAGATTTATTTCTCTACATTTAGCCTAAACTAAACTTGTAAGTTTGCTGGAAATATAGTTATTTTAAAGCTTATTTTCACCAATATTTTATCTTGAAATCATAGGAAATTCATAGATCATCTAACAATTTTTGGGGTGCATTTTAATAGATTCGTTTCCCCAAAATATTGATAATCAAATCAGCCACACTTCCATTTTAATGAACATCACGATTTACATAGGTTTATGCACGTAAAATGACAGCCAAAACATTATAAAATTGAAGCCTTAATCCGATAACCTCATTCATTGTAAGATATTCGCACACGCACACACTTTCATAAAATTTCAAATACATGGTTGTCTTTCATACGATTTCAAATACACAAACATAATCATATTCATCACGAAAACATAACATATACCTAAACCTACCAGCAATCATACCCAACCTATGATTAATTTGGAGGTAGTGACAGGGGCATTCATAAGGGGAAACAATCCTAGTTATCGGATAAATAATATGAACCTTAAGTGGTCTCTTGGGAAAGGGATCAAGAGAGAAGAAAACCCATACCTTTTTGACGTTACAAGACTTGCATCTCATCACGTAAGTACACTCCTAAGCCTCCTCAATGTCAACTCCACTCGAATGACAACCTCCCTTAGCCTACTGTGCGATTAACGTTTGTTTTCTTGTGGTTTCGTGTGAGTTCTTCAAGTGTGAAAAACTTGATTTTTTTTCTTCTATTGACTCTTATTTTGGCAGAGAGTACGTGAGAAAGAAGAATAGAGATTGAGCGTGAGAGTGGAGAGATAAACGTGAGAGAGTGGGAGTTGTAGGAGGCTTAAGAGTCTAGTTTTAGGACTTAGTCAATAAGGTTTTGTATATTTAATAAAAATCTTATTTTTGTTTTATTTTAAATCATATAATGAATAATAATTACTAATTAATTACATTAATTCAATAGCTTAAATAAAACTCACTTTTATTCAGTGCTTCTACGTATGTTCGAACACGGGTGGAGCAAGACTTCACTTCAAGAGCCCAATTTCGGCCCTCTCTCAAATATTGGGCCTCCACCTTTTTAATTAAATAATTAATTACATATTTAAGGTAATTATGATACTACCCTTTTCCAGGAAAAAGACCATTTTACCCCTAGACCCTTCAAACATAAGATTTCCTCTTTTTAAGTCCAGTAAAGACTCATTCGAGTAAATCTTCTTATTCGAGAGACCTATATGGTTGGACCCAACCTTTAAAAGCTCAACTAAATACCCAAGTTAGTTTGCTTAAATGTAGCAAGGGTTCCGAGGTCTGGTTCTATGCGCATCAATCCGTGTTAACCCTAGTCTAGTCATAGGCATTCTTGACACATTAAACATTTCTTATCTTATCCATTTTTAGGGTCGTTACAAATAAGTTCACAACGCAAATCAGTAAACGAACTAAAGGAAAATAGGAAAGTTTCTCTCGACTTGTCTTAGGCTATTTAAAGGTTTTTCTTCAAGGTTTTGTGCAAGATGATCTTCGAAGATTTAATTCTACATAATGTATGGTTTTCTCTCCTAGAATTCTTTCTCTAGGAGTATTTTTCATCATCTTGAATATATGTAATCTCAAAACCAGGGTTTTTTCTCAAGATTCTTGTTGAATGTCCTTTCCCTAGTATCCTTGTTCACGATTTCAATGATATATTGATTAGTACTGATCATGTTGTTCGTATGTGGTGCTGGATGATCTTACATTGTAGGTTTCTTGATTTGAAATTTTTGAATAAACCAATGAATTATACTTGTATGATGTTAAGTGTTCCTTACGTGGTATAAAGAACTATATTGCATCAAATTGGGTCCGAAAATGCTAGTCTTGAGATGTCACGGTTTTGATGTTCATTAAAGTGTTCATATGAGGCTGTCTGAAAATTGCTACTAACGTGATGTTTAATCTATATTATAAGGTTGGCTTAAAAGATCTCCATGAAATCATACTTGAATGAATGTTCGGCTTATGCCAATAAAATGGCTAACAATACATAGTCAAAATTGTTAAATGGAATTAGGTATATTGTTATCATTAAATAATTAAATGTTTGTCTAGTGGATAATGTATCCTAAATTAAGCATGAATGAATGTAACTTTGACTTGTACGAATAAGATTTATACGAAATCTTTTCCAATTTGCTTAGGCCAATACAAACTTTATGCCAATCATATGTAGCCAAAGTATTGAAATGATAAAATAAGAACATCTAAGGTAATTCAATGAATCCATATTCAAAGGCATGAAAATCATTGGGACAACACCCAACATGCCCTAAACAAATGAATTATGAACATATGTGACTCATTGAATGAAGTTCTCATCGTCAATAAACGATGATATGAAGATACAAAATGAACATAAGCAAGTAAATTGAGTATTAACATAACTAAATATGTCTAAGTTAAGAAAGTGACAAGAATGAGGTGTTAAGGGAAGTGAGACAAGTCTCACTTACACCTAAGTTACTATGTTAAGATACTCGTGAAAAAAGGTGTTTGAATGTGTGAGACAAGTCTCATTAACACCAAAGATTATATGTAAGGATAATTCACATTTAATTAAAGTAAAGAAAGGGATTAAAAGTCATCAATATAGTAAGTAAACCTCAATCTAGAAGAAAGCTTCCATAATATTTGAGTCCTCTATAAGATAAGAAGATAAAAGAAAGTGACCAAAGCCCCAATAGACTAGCAATGAGCTTGTGTCAGCACATGTATGTCTCATGAGATGAGGCTACCACCGAGGTTTATAAGTAGTCTCCATATGTCTCCTTGTCTTCTAACTATATCTTTCCAACATAGGAACTATCTTGTGGATTTTACGTAAGAGAGTTAGGTATGTTTTGGTCTAACCTTGGCCACTGAGATCACCTCTTTTAGATGTTGGAAAGACACCAGATTTGATGTTTAGCTCACATTATCTATGTCTATTAATTATCAAAATAACGTTCTTGGTTCACTTTAGGAATGAGCCACCCTTTTCGGTGTGGGGTTAACACTTGAGATTGATTCAGTTTAGCCAGTGCATCACCCTTTTTTGGTATAAGGACTTCACTCTGATGAATCCTCCTACATTCTATGGGTCTAAGGTTGATGAAGACCCCCCAGAATTTATTGATGTGGTATACAAGATAATTTATGATATAGGGGTGTCAAAAAGTGAAAATGCCGAGTTGGCCATGTACTAACTCAAGGATGTGGCCCAAACTTGGTATGTGCAATGGAGAGACAAAAGAACTCTTCGAGGAGTGCCGGTGACTTGGGAGATCTTCATGAAGGAATTTTTTAACCAGTTTTTCCCTAGAAAGATGAGATAATCGAAAGTGGTGGAATTCATTAAACTTTGGCAAGGTGGTATGAGTGTTCATTATTACTCTTTGAATTTCATCCAATTGTCTAAATATGCTCCTTCCTTGTCTCCGATCCTAGAGATGAGATGATTCGATTTGTGATGGGTGTATCAGATGACTTACAAGAATAATGTCATTCGGAGATGTTACATAACAATATGAACATTTACTGTCTTATGGTGAATGCTAGGAGGGTGGAGGAGGCTAGAGCTAAGAGGAACGATAGCGATACAAAGAGGGCAAGGTCCTTTAAGGGTAGCTACCAAGAATAGGCTTTAGATTCAAGACAAGCCTACATTCAAGAAGATATTCTCAAATCAAGTTCCGTCCAAATTTTGTAAGGCTAAGGATGAATAGGCCCCTAGCCGAAAGTCCAAAAGGGGAAGATTGGGAGTTCGTCTATTGATAAACCATACTGTAATGAATGTGGAAAGAGGCATTTTGGTGCTTGCCTCCTTGGGTCGGAAAAAATGCTTTGGTTGTGGGAAGGTCGGGCACAAGGTGAGAGATTTTCCTAATGCTTAGGGGCAATAGAAGGTTTTAAAGCCAAGTGGTTCTAGTGATGCTCGAAAGATGAACGCTTCTATACTCTTCGTTCTAGGGGTGACCAAAAGACTTCTCCCGACGTGGTGACCGGTATGTTACAAATCTTTACTCTTGACGTGTATGCTTTACTTGATCAGGGTGCTACTTTGTCCTTTGTTAAAACTCTACTAGATAAAAAGTTTGATACTTAACCCGATATGTTGTATGAGCCTTTTCTAGTGTCTACTTCGATGGGAGAGTTGGTTGTTGCTCAAAGAGTCTATCGAAATTGCTCTATTTCATTGCCCAATAGAGTTTCTTATGTTGATCTATTAGAACTCGATATGTTTGATTTTGATATTATATTGGGTATGGATTGGTTGCATGAATGTTTGCATCCACTGACTGTAGGACATGAGTCGTGAGGTTTAACTTCCCAAATGAACTCGTTCTTTAGTTCAAGGGAGGGGGGAATTCTATTCCTAGAGGGCGCATCATATTTTGTCTAAAATCATGTAAAATGATCTGAAAGGGTTGTCTCTACCACATAGTAAGAGTCCAATATTTGGGTTCCTAAATTCCTCCTATTGAGTCGGTCCCCGTAGTGATTGAATTTACAAAGGTGTTTCCTAATGAACTTCCCGACATTCCTCTCGAACGGGAAATTGATTTTTGTATCGATTTGCTACAAGAAATAAATCCCATTTCAATCCCTTCACATATGGCTTTGGACGAATTGAAGGAGTTGAAGGCTCAACTCAAAGATTTGCTGTAGAAAGGCTTTATAAGGCCTAGTATATCTCCATGGGGTGCTCTGGTGTTACTTGTCAAAAATAAGGATGGGTTTTTGAGAATGTGTAATGATTACATCCAACTCAATAACGTCACCATTATAGTTCTTGTTTGGTGTCTTGATTAAGTAGGGTTATGGGGTTTCACATGGTCATTGCACTTGTGGACTATATGGGAATTTATGATTTGTTTACCTTACTTTGCTATTTATGTGATTTATTTTCTTCATGCTTGCGATGATATTATTTGGTGATAGAGTATATGATATTATGGGTTTGAGTGTGTTGGTATACATTTGACTTCTTTAACTATTGGTTGTGCATAGGTTCTTAAAGGAGTAAAATGGCATGAAACAAATAAAGGCCCCTTTTTGCCTAATTTGCTTGTGTATGTGCATAAGATCTCTTACATAGTACATATGAAGTACTAACCCCATTTTCTTCCCTTTTCCCCAACATTTTAGGTTCTGGTCGTTAAAGAGTTTTGGGAGGCGTCATTGTTGAAGTTGTTGGATTCATCCTTTAATCCGAGTACGGTAGGTCCTAAACGTTCTAGGTTAATGCAATCCTCTAGCTTTTGATTTTGTATGAGCTTATTGACTCTATTATGCCCTTTCTTGTTAATTGAATATTGTACTTTTGTACGACCTATACATCCTCTAGTTTCATTGATGTAATAGCAATGCCCACATTGTGATATACGTTTAGATTGTATGATATGAGACAATCATTGAGTCTTTATTCCATAATGTTTTATATGTATGTGTAATAATAGTTGAAGGCTATGTAACCTTCCTATATGAAGGGTCTATGTATACTCGATATGAATATATATATTCTGTGTATGTAGAGGTCTATGTAAACCTCAAAGTAGTGATAATAAAAGATTTAAATTTTTCCGCACTTTTCAACCTATGAATGTAATGACATGAACCTAATAGTCTAGTCTTAGTCCTTCAAAAGGACGACAACTCCAGTTACGTCTAGGGGGTAAACCTGGATGTGACAAGCACGTAGATATGGAACATAGAGATTTCTTCTAGAAACCTTTGTTTTATAAAGTGGAGGTTCCCATCGCATGAGACAACATCAATATAGGGAACCCGGACTTGCTAAACATGAAGATTCTCTTTGTGTAAAGCCGGACTTACGAAAGTGAAGCTTTCACTCTCATTTTTCATGCGCACTCGGTGGTAGGCTCTAATTCCCTTTTTAATATATTTAAACCTTTGAAACATTAGTTCGTAACGAAGGCTTTAGGAGCTTGCTCCTTCATACATCATATAGCTCAAAGATTCTATGATGAGAATGTCATTTCATTATAGGCCCTACTTCATGTGAGAATTACCTTTAACATATTCATACAATCATTCATCATATGTGTGTGCATACAATGTTAGATAGGTAATAGGTAATGATGCATACGAGAACTGTCCTTTCCTTAATCATCATGAATCTACCATATTCATATATATACATGAAGAGTGTGTACGTTGGTTAACATGATCACATAATCGCTTAATACTATAAATATCACAACAAATGTACAACCTTTCCTCAAGTCTGAACTCAAATACACATATAGAGTATTGAGGACTATTAACTACACACACAAACATTAAATGATAGGAGATACTAACATATTCGACATTAGAATAGACGAATGTTAGCATACTTTGATCACACATTCTGATAGGGTTCATATAGGTAGGGGACATGCAATAAAAGTATTCGTCATCATTAGACATATAGACCACACCACACCCTAACATGATCGCTCACATAAATACAACATCATCCACACACCTAAATCATGAAACTAGTGTGGAAGACTATTCATACACTTCACATAACATTAATTTACTCAGAGCATGATATTTTAACCAAGGCTAAATTATTCAACTTCCTAAACATTTAAATAATAATATCAATTCATCTTGCATCTAATTCCTTCAAATCCATGATCATCAAAGATATACATGCATAAGAATGTAAATATTGCAACCATAGGTGGACCATACCAAATAATGCCCTTCAAGGCCAATTCAATCTGAACTCTAAGCTTAATAGGAAGAAATAGGTTAACTTACCAAATCTATAAGCTAATGATCATCTTGATAAATTCTTCACAATTAAAAATCAAGTTATTTAGATTAGTCTCGTATTAATCAATCTACTATAATGTAATAACAATTGAATCATAATCTAGTCAAGATCACAAGACACATAACATATCATATTTTAAGAGGATAAGGAGATCATGGGTTCTTCATCGAATTTGATTGAAAATCATGTATAAACCATTGATTAATGATAAAATCACCATTAAAATGCTTTCGGAATAATTTTGACTATGAACCAATGGCTATATTGACAGATATGATTTTTGACTTAAAATCATGTTTGGAAATCTTTTTTGAAAGGACTCCATAGATGAATGGTTATCTAGAATTGAAGTATTACCATACCTTATACAATAAAAAGCCCATGAAAATTTAAGAAGAAAGCTCCAAGAATCCATCTTTATAGCTTGTTCTTGAGCTTTGTCTTCAATAGAGGTTTTAGGGTTTTTTGGACGAGTAGAGAGTTTTGGGGGTTTTGATTTCTTAATGGGTGTTTGGGTTTTGGATTTGGAAAGCGTTTAAAAAGGTCCTACAACTGTTAATAATAATTTCCCTAAGTTACCAAAACACCCCCATACTCATTGGGACTTTTAGACATGTAAAAATTGACTTAAAAACGATGCAAGCGGATCTCGGGAGTTTCTGCGCATCGCGGGGCAACCTCTGAACTTTTCCCCAAATAATTTTTGAGTAGTGAGCAGCGTGCTGGGCGCTTGTCGCGCAGGCAGGTCCAAATCTTTGTTCTTTTCACTGCCTTGGGCAGCCTCCTGGTTCAATGTTTATGTCTTCCATGGGGTCCCTAATGGTAGTCTCCGGGGAGTGGTACCCAGATATTTTGACCCTTAACATATCTATTAAGATACTAGGATCAACTACACTATTTTTAACCTCCAATCAACACGTAAAAACAAGGCAAACATACAAGGACTCACTAGCACTTCTAAAGACCAACTTTTGAACGTCTTGGACGTTTGACCTCCAAACCTCTTCAAATCAATTATAAAAGCTTTAAAACACTTTATGATCATATTATTACAACTTTTAGGCACATGTGAGGATCTATCTACCTTAGTTCATTTTGAAGGTGTAACAATACTCTCCCATATGGAAACATATTCGTCCTCAAATGACACTTCCACCATTTTAAACGATATCAAAGACTACAATGAATTTCATAGTATCTCAAAATACTTCAATATGTTATCACATAATCGTCAATGCACAAAACATAAAAGGGACACTAACTTAATTCTAGTATGCATTAAAAGCAACATAATGAAAAATGGATTACTTGTATAATTATTTCCATGCATACATACTACTTTATATTCATTACCATTTCGAGGAACTACCTTCTCCAACTTTAGGCATGTTAATTATTTCATCACAAGGTTTAACATAGTATGGATTTTAATTGCACACTTAGGCATAATCCACACTCCAACTTTTGAGAAAATTTTGAACAATTCATTTAGTTGCACAAGAATCATTAATAATGTAGATAAACTAAAATCTCGTAGTCCAGACACAATATAATCAAGGTCATATATGATATTACAATGTTTATATAATTGTTCAAGGAAAAACTTCCTTCTCCTATTCACAACTTATGCACATGGCATAATAAAATTTATATAAAAGCAATGCATAGAGGTTAATTCACATTAAGGAGAATTTCTTTACTCCAAATCACATTATGCTTATATTTCCTTCCTTATGAAATTAACATGGTAGGTCAACCAAGAACATGACAAAATTAGGAATTAAAATTACATCTTTCTATTTCTAGCTCATCACTAGATTTCATAAGCATGCATTATCTAGGGAAATTATCACAATTTAAAGGCACAAAAAAATGACATAGGCTAGACAAAATATCACTCAATAGTGAGCCTACAATAACTGATACGCTCAAACTTACTTCTCAAATAAGAAGTAAAGCGGTCGTATCATGTAAAGAACCCAACTAATGAGGTTGGAATCGTTCCCACGAGGAAAATAGTTCAGACTTAAC
Organism: Solanum pennellii; assembly: GCF_001406875.1. NCBI lineage: Eukaryota > Viridiplantae > Streptophyta > Magnoliopsida > Solanales > Solanaceae > Solanum > Solanum pennellii. The sequence continues at coordinate 17,709,446 of NC_028646.1, forward strand.
TTTAATCTATTATTACTATTATTTAGTCAATTATTTACTTAGAAAACAAAAGACAATAAAAGGGGGGTTTTTATTTCAAAATTAATGAAGATAACTAACTAAATTAAAGTAACCAACTAAAAGAATCAAACCTTGGAGTTTAATAAATTAATAAAAGTAACTAGGGTTTCAGTGTTCCCCACAGGTTCCTAACTTGATAATTCTAACTATAACAATTTTTTCCTAGTATCTTGCATGCATATTGATATGTTATGTATTTCTAAATCCTTGGTCCGGCATCTAGAAAATTTCACTCTGCACCTTGGTCCGACAATGTGTGTTTCTATACTAACCCTTACCTTTACCTCAATTAGGCATTGTATTCGATATTTGACTAAGTTATTACATCGTACCAATCAATACTAGCCTATTAGATAGTATACACTAAATCTATGTTGATAATTCTTTTCCTATTATCTACCTCCTTGGTCCGGCAAGTAGCATTAAGGCGAGTTCTAACGTTGGCCATCCGTTAAAAAGACTTCTAAACGAAAGAATTATCAAAATATGCAGGACACTATTCTAGAATTGTTATTTTAGTTCGATTTTACCTCATTATTCATCCATGGTTCCCAAAACCCTAGTTATGGAGTTTAGTTAACCATAGTCATAATCACAAAATCCATATATGTAGTATAAGAATTCATGAACTTTCATCAATGAGAAAGAATAAAATCCAGATGTTCACTAGATTAATCAACAAACGCACCAACAATCAATTCTAGAAAAAGTGTCTCAATTACGGAAATGAATTGAGGACTAAAGATTATCCAAAAGTCTAACAATCAAAAAATCTAATAAGAAAGAGTGTACTAACAAAAAGTCTAAAATAAGAGAATCTAACCCCAAAAATGAGGTTTTTCGAACTATTTATAAAAAACAAAAACGTAACAAAAGAAGGACTCAAATTGCTGAAAAACTGTCAAAACGCGGCTGGGTCAACGCACCTTGTGACGGGCAATCGTGGTCACGACGGGCCGTCATGGCCTCCGTCATCCTATACTTTACAAATCCATCGGCTGCTTTCTTCATTACCTTAGAGGAACAGGTATGAGGGACCATTCTAAGAACGACGGTCCGTCGAGGGTTTCTTTTCCATAACACTTAAACATCTTGGAATTTGGGTACTGGGACTACACTCTGATAATCACGACGAACCAGCAGGACGGACCGTCGTGGCTATGACGGTCCATCACGAACTTCGTAATCCCACACTTAGGTCATACTTCCCCATCTTCCTTCAGTAGCTTCACTACGATGCCACCTACGGACCTTCACAAGCTCGATGGACCGTCACAAGCTCCGTAGGTGATAACTTTTCTGCATTTCTTGCTCAAAAACTTCCGCGTTCATCTTTAGACAGATTTCCTGCAAATAAAGAGAAATTACATAAAAATCAATACAAAAAGGCTTTTAGACACACACTAAACTTTAGGAAAAAGTATTGAAAAACCGTGAAACCACGGTATATCAACACCCTCAACTTAAAATCGTTGTTTGTCCTCAAGCGACACACTATGACTCACTACAAAATCTTTGTGCAATAGTATCCATGTTTTAGCTTTCGCAATCATTTTGCTATGAATGCCGATCAGCGTCATCATGTTTATGCATGTTATAAATATTAGGCTTGAATTATGTGGAATCAGACCATGACACAGACTCACCACGCACTGACACCTATACTCTTCAATTTCTCATGGAGGTGCTAATATTTCCGATATTGCAACTAGTGTCCTCACTTCAAAACAACATCCTCATTTTTCACACAATGATTTCAGTTTGAGTAAAATGATTTCTTTTCAACACTCACTCTAAGAATAAATTCTTAACTCATTGATACATATTGCCATAAGCTTGCCCTTATTTTCACTGCTTTAAGTTCGCCATACAACTCTTAGGATCACGATAGGACATTCTTAGATTGAAACATAGGCTCATAGTCAGGCAGGGTATAATTAGGTATACATTAGTGACTTTTTGCCCTCCTTGACATATCGGCTAAACATACCACTTTTTATAATTTTATTTCGCCCAATTTCACATACACTTTCACCTTGCTATTTTCCCTTCTTTCTTCATTTGTGTAAGTGACTCTCTTCTTTTCTTGCTTGTATTTTTTTTTTTTTTTTTATTTCACTTTTCTTTCAACTGGTTCTTGAGTCATATTACTTTTGTTCTATCTCTTTCTTTGTTCTTTTAACCCCGCTTTCCAGAACATTCCTCATAAGAGTCAACCTCAACTCATTGCTTTGCCATGAGTCAAAGTACACAATACCCAAAGTTGGGTCAGGACCACGAAATGGTTTTTTACTGCTTAAGCCACCCTCAACTTATGCTTTTGGCATAAGCTGAGGTGCTCATGTCCGAGGAGGGACCAGGGCCAACACATTATTCCCAAAAAAGATCAGCTAGGGTGAAAAAGAAAGGTCTATTTTATGCTCAAATCATTTGGATCAAAGAGGGATTAATTTCATTCGGTTCTTTTTTGATTTATTTAGGCTAAAAATTGTCTGTATTGAACGAGGGCCTGTGATCCTTTCCTAATTGTTTATTACAGCTTACTTTTAACAGGACTAACCTGGCAAGTTCTAGCTCAGTACAAATAGTGTGCTATTCAAATCTTCCTCACACTCACTTGACATCTCATTACTCTATCAGATTATCAGACAGTTAGTTCGAATTTTAGACTTAGGGTCATGCAGTGGTGTATCTCTATGTCATGCTTAGATCCACACATTTATCAATTACTATGCCTAGTCATGCATCATTTTCATTAAATAAGGATATTATTTTAGCCATCATGTTCAGAGTTAAACTATGTACACAAGATATAGACATGCCGGTTAAACAATAAAAATAATCAGTCTCTTGGGGAATAAGAACACATGCAAGAAAGCCCCAAAAGATGATAGTGAATTGGGCTACTCAGACTTCACCCTCGCACTCACATTCCATTTACCCCACCCCCAACAAAAAGATATGCAATTGTCCCCAATGCATAAAAAAATTGAAGTACGAGAGTGGTAGGTGAAGCAAACCTGGGGATCAAAGCGCTGACGATCAGCAAGCTGGTGGGTCCTGTTCCCTGAAAACCACTACCTTTTGTAGTCTGTACACCTTCAATAGTGTCCTCATCAGCAACAGCACTATTAGTGATGCCTCCCGCTATCGCCACATCTCTAGAGCTACATGCCCCAGCAGCTGACTCTACAGCCCTAATCCGACGCACCTCCTCATCAGCAAGCGACTCTCTCCTCACAGACTTCATCTCATGGCGCTCCTTCCGTGCTCTAGCCTCATCCTCCTCTCGACCCTTGCGCCTCTTGGCATGCTCTCGAGGGGGAGGTGATGGAATCTCATAAGTGGCGAATAAGGCCGCCATCATTGTGTCCTTAGCAAGCTCTGCAGAAGGGGCCTCAGACTAAGGCACCCTAGCCTTTAGGATCATATCATTGTCCGCTCGCAGACTCTCAACCGCAGTTTGCAGGGTGGACACGTCCACCTGAGGGGCTGGCCGGGCGAGCACCCGTGACTCAAAAGCGTCCAAGCGCTGATAAACCTCAGCGATTTTCCGCTCAGTGTGCTAGACAATTTTAAGATCCAAGCGCTCTTCTGCCTCACCAATAGATCTCTGCATCCAAGGCTGGATGTGATGCAGAAGTGTAGCCATCTGTGCGTCTAGTTTCTTTACTCTAGCAAGCGGGACTAGAGCGGGGAACGGGGCTGAGCGAGAGGAGCTAGGGACATTGCTACTACCCGGGATAGACTCGACGGGTGTAGTGTCACTGGTTTCAGACACAGCCTGCGTAGCCATTCGAGCATGTGCTACCATATCCGCCAGATTTTCACCAAGGGGAGGCAACTCTTGACGGGGCCCTCTGCTGGAGCAAACTCATTGGCCTCATCCCTAATGAGGCTGATATCAACAGTGCCTAGCGGAGTCTTGAGCTGATTAATTTTTTCCAGATGGGCACACTTGCAGACCTACATAAGGAAAGTTTCACTCACGAAAAAGGGTAAGTAGTTGTGACGTTGGAAGACCTCTCGTGCATGACCACTATTAGAAGCCAAGCGAAGTCCACCTCAAACCCGGCTATCATCGCCGCCATCAGAACTGCACGATCCCATGTGACTATATTATCAACGGTCGTGGGGAAAGGTAGAGGCGGACAATCAACCATAAGAACTAAGTCGTGAAGGTCAAGTTAACCTTCTTGATGGCTCCCTTCGACTCCGTTACCCAGTCGGCACCCTCTCCATCAACAGACAAGTGCAGGGCCATCTACCTCTTGGTGGTCTCTCTCAGCGATGGCTCTAGCAAGAATTGGTCATCTTTTACAATTTGTCACCGGTAGTAGAACTCGGCGGTTAGAGGGGTCCTGTTGGCATCAACATCCTCGCCGTATAGATACCGGCGGATGGCGGGTAGGGAGATGTCAAACTGAATGCTACGTACTCGGACATGCTCAAGTGGGGCATGTTTGGCGGGGGCAGCCAACCTATTTATCTTTGATCTGAGTGTAGCTACCTAAGAGGCGTAGAACTCTCGGACCAACTCCTCACTATAACGGCATAAAGAACGAGCTATCAAATCTATCCGGTGTCTGGTGAGGAGATTGTGGATCTATGGCATGGTGGGGAAGCTTCCCGTAAGGACCTGTCTCTCCAGTGTAAGGGTCTGTGTCATGACGCCTTTATCATTTAGAAACTTGGCGTCGGAATACACTTGATATTTCCCGTTGACTCACCATCGGTTGGGATGGTCAGCAACCTGGGTGAGAGCACCAGGCGGTGAGCCTGGAGTGGAATCTGGACGGTCAGCCTCATCAAATGAGGCAGACTGTGCTGATGTGGCGGGGGCAGGGACTTCGGCGGACCCGGAGGTTTCCTTAGACCGCGAAACTCCTAAGGAGCCAAACGCTCCTTCTTCAGGTGTAGATGACCCTGAAGGTTTGCCAATCAGTGTGCGCTCTTCATCCGACTGAGAGGCAGTGACTACGCCGGACGCCACCTTTTTGGGCATAGCTCTTGTAGCAAGTGCAGATCGTGATAGAGTGGCAGTGCCTGGGGGCACGTACTCAGGGTCATGCTCATCATCAGATCCTATAACCTGTCGGGCAGACAGAAGACATACATTGAACGCCCACTTGCATAAACTTGATCTTGTTTTGGTGCCATTAGAGATAGTACCTGTAAAGAATCAATACTAGTACGAGAAGGAGCAAACAAGACGAGCAAAACGACACAAAATAAATATAAAAGCTAAGTTGTAATGACTTTTCTACAGTAACAGTGAAACACGAAGAACCAGGTGACGGCTCGTCGTGAGTACGACGGACCGTCATAGGGGCCGTCATGTCTTACTTCAACTATGTTGATGTGGGAGCCCTGAAGGAAAGTCTCTGACAAGTATGACGGCTAAGCAGGACGGACCGTCGTGATAATGATGGTCCATCATCGATGTTCGTCGTGGGGTACTTAAAAAAAGTATGTAGACCTTTAGGAGAGGGCTCTCTGACCGTCACGATGGTTGTGCAGGACGGACCATCAAGGGTATGACGGTCCATCGTAGATATTAGTCAGAGGACACTTAGAAAATGTGGGAGACCCTTATCACAAGGGTCTCTGACAACCATGACGGTACTGCGGGACGGACCGTCGTGGATGTCCGTCAGAGGACACTTAGAAAAAGTATGGAGACCCTCAGGAGATTGGTCTCTGACCGTCATGACGGTTGTGCAGGTTGGACCGTCGAGGGTATGACGGTCCGCCTTATATGTCCGTCAGAGGACACTTAGAAAAAGATAGAGACCCTTAGGAAAAGGGTCTCTGACAACCAGAATGGTTGTGCAGGACGGTCCATCGTGGGAACGACGGTCCATCGCATGTATCTGTTGGTGGACACTTAGAGACGAACAGTGGGGTGTTGGAACAGACCCTATGGAGGTCGGTCTTGGGTACGACGTTCCATCATCGGGGTCTCGTTCTGTCATTCAGTGACAGAATTGGGGATTCCACTATCATCCCCTATGACTCAAATGGAACTCTTAGTGTTAACCTACATGTTTCTAACCCAAATACCTAGAAAACTGCTATGCTAAAGCACATATTTGTAGAGTTTTAACAATGCAATTTGAGGATTCTAAACCTAGGTAAGACAAACTTGGATCAAAGAATGAAGACCCACAAAAAAGAAATAGGCTAATAAAAATTAAAAAACAAAAATGCAATGTAAATGGGTAGAGATCAGAGACACATACCTGAGAAGAGGAGAAAAACAAGCAAGGGAGGTACTTTGTGATCAAGAACAGAACCACAGCAACCGACTCCGACCAGTAGAAAGGAGATATCCGAAATTAGGGAATTTGGGGAAGCGATAAGTTGATAGAGAAGAGAGGTAGGAAGTTGGAAGTTTGAAAGGGAGGGAAATGGGAGAAAGAGGGAAGGAAATGGGTGAAATGAAGGGGTGGGTTTTTTAAATGTTAAGAATTTTTAAAATACCCCCAGCCGAGTCGAGTTGGGTAAGCTCATTAATGATGCAACGAGTCCCCGACGACGGTCCGTCGCAGATGCGATGGTCCATCATTGGTTCTGTCGTGTGTGCCCTAGTTTTGATAAAAAATTAAAGACGTACCTGGCACGATAAATTCATGCGACGGTCTGTCGCATGTGTGACGGTCCGTCGATGTGTCCGTCAATGATTGTTGCAGAGTGATTTTCTGCAGAATTTCCTGGTGATGCGCCTGAAACTTTAAAACCCATTAGTAGAAATGATACCATTACAAGAAAGAAAAACTATAAGTATTGGGTTTTCTCCCAACCAGCGCCTGATTTAATGTCGCGGCACGACTGAAGACAGTTGATTACTCAGACTTCATAAAGATGGTATGACTCGATTACTTCATTCGCAGATTTAGTATGTCCAAAATAGATTTTTATGCGTTTTCCATTCACCTTGAACCGCACACCCTCCTCGGTTTCCTACTCAACTACTCCATGAGGGAATAGTTGGGTAACCAAGTAAGGGCCAGTCCATTTGTAGTTGAGCTTGCCCGGAAACAAGTGCAAGATAAAATTGAATAAAAGCACCAAATCCCCAACCATAAACTCTCGATTTTCAATTTTTAGGTCATGGTACTTCTTTATCTTTTCTTTGTAAAGGGCTGAGCTTTCATAAGCTTTCAGGAGATTCATCGAGTTCATTCAACCCAGTTAACCGTTGTTCTGTAGCTTCATTCCAATCCATTTTCAACTTCTTCGTACCAAACATGGCTTTATGCTCTAATTCAACCGGAAGATGACAAGCTTTCCCATATACAAGTTGGTATGGGAAAATACCTATGGGAGTCTTATACGCTGTTCGGTAGGCCCAAAAAGCATCATCAAGCCTCCTTGACCAATCCGTTCTACTAGCGTTCACTGTTTTTTACAATATCTGTTTGATCTCCCTGTTTGACACTTCAAGTTTTCCACTTGTTTGAGGATGTTAAGGATTTGCCACATTATGGCGAACCCCATGTTTCTTCAATAATCCCTTGAACAATCTGTTGCAAACGTAGGAGCCCCCATCACTAATAATTGCTCTTGCGGTACCAAAACGAGAGAATATATTCTTTCATAAGAACGCATGACACTCTTCCCTTCATTGTTTGCGAGGGGGATAGCTTCCACCCATTTAGATACATAATCAACCGCTACTAAATTATACTTCATTCCATGAGATATCACAAAAGGACCCATAAAGTCAATACCCCAAACATAAAATAACTCAATCACAAGAATGGGGTTTAGAGGGAGCTCTTGCTTTCTTGAAATGCCGCCATCTCTTTGGCATCTATCGCATGCTTTAGCAAACTCATGAGCATCTTGATTAAGAGTTAGCCAGTAGTAACCACATTGTAATATGTTATGAGCAGTTCGGATACCACTATGATGTCCACAAACGGGTTAGCAATGACATGCCTCTAAAACACTCAACATCTCATATTCTGGTACACAACACCGAATAAGCCCGTCGGCACAACTCCTATATAAGTATGGTTCATCCCAAACGAACTTCTTCACATCGTACATGAACTTATTTCATTGATGAAAGAAAAACTCCGATGGAATAATATCACTAGCTAGATAGTTCCCGAAATCTGCGAACCATGGAATCAAGTCCTGTGAGGCAGCCAATACATGCTTATTGGGGAAAGTATCATCAATATAAGTCTTATCCCCTAACTTTCTCATTGCTTCATCTTCTAGACGGGACAAGTGATCGGTAACTTGATTTTCGTTCCCTTTTCTATCCCTCACATCAAAGTCAAATTCTTGTAGCAGTAATACACAAAAAATAAATCTCGGTTTTACATCCTTCTTTGCCATCAAATATCTCAATGTTGAATGTTCAGTATGCACTATAACTATAGTACCTAGAAAATTGGAGCAAAATTTTTCAAAAGAGAAAACTACTGCAAGGAGTTCTTGCTCATTCAATGTGTAGATCTTCTGAGCTTCATTTATGGCTTTACTAGCATAGTAAATGGGGTGAAGGATATTGTTCTTTCTTTATCACAATACTACACCAAGAGCAATCCTACTAGCATCGCACATCACCTCAAATGGATTGTTCCAATCCAGAGAAATAATGATATGTGTAGAGACCAATTTTTCTTTTAGCTCGCCGAATGCTTTAAGAAAGGATTCATCAAAAAAAAATTACAATCTTTCTCCAGCAGTTTGCACAACGGATGTGCAATTTTTGAAAAATCTTTGATGAATCTCCGGTAAAAACCTGCATGCCGTAGAAAGCTTCAGACATCTTTTACAGAGATAGGTGGGGGAAGTCTCTCTATTACCTCAACTTTAGCTCGATCAACCTCTATGCCCTTTTCTGAAATGCGATGACCCAAAACAATACCTTCTTTCACCATGAAGTGGCATTTTTCCCAATTTAGTACTAAATTGCAGTCTTCACATCTCTTAAGGACCTCAAATAAATTGTTCAAACACCTCTCAAATTATTCACCAACCACAGAAAAATCATCCATAAAAACTTCTATAGTATCTTCAACCATGTCGGAGAATATCGACATCATACATCTCCAAAATATGGCGGGTTCATTGCACAACCCAAACGACATTCTCTTGAACCCAAAGGCCCCATATGGACAATTAAAGGTGGTTTTCTCTTGATCTTCTGGTGCAATAGAAATCTTATTATACCCCGAATATCCATCAAAAAAACATTACCACCCTTTTCCAGCAAGTCTTTCCAACATCTGATCCATGAAGTTCATAGGAAAATGGTCTTTTTCAGTCCATTCATTTAATTTACGGTTATCAATACACAACCTTCATCCAGTAACCGGTCTCATTGGAACAAGTTCATTTTTCTCATTGGGGACCACAGTCATTCCCTCTTTCTTAGGTACACACTGAAAAGGGCATACCGAAATACTATCGGCGATCAGATAGATTACTCTTGCATCCAACAACCTAATGATTTCCTTCTTCACGACCTCTTGCATAGGTGGATTTAAGCGTCTCTATTGCTCAATACTTGGCTTATGATTGGGCATGAGTTGGATTTTATAAGAACAAATATAAGGAGGGATCCCAATAATGTCTGCAATAGTCCACCCAATAGCTCTTTTGACCTTTTTAGCACTTTCACCAAGCTATCAACTTGTTGTTCGTTCAGATTTGATGCAATTATTACCGGCAATGTGTCACCATTTCCTAAGAATTCATACCCGAGATGAGGTAGGAGAGCTTTTAGTTGTAACTTTGGAGCCTCCTCTATTGATTGTTTCGCGGGTGGAGACTCGCGATTTTTCATGTCTAACACATATTTCTTCGATTTAAACCGAACATCTCCTCGATCAAGAGCCACGAATAATGACTCATACTATTCAATGCAATCGTTATCCAAATTTATTATTACTGCCGCTAATGCTTCTACACCTAGACGTTCTTCTATTTGTGTGTAAGATGACTCACCAACTTTGTAGGATATAGCATATACAGATTGGAGATCACCACTCTACCTCATGGACCTACAAATGTTGAAGGTCACTTCTTCATTGTTCAACTGAAATTTCATCTTCCCCTATTCAATATCAACTAAGTCTCTTCCCGTACCAAGGAATGGCCTCCCAAGAATAATGGGCACTAAAAAATTGACTTCACAATCAAGAATAAGAAAATCTATCAGAAATATGAACAACTACAGTATTACTAGCACATCGTCGAGTATCCCTATAGGCCTTTTTACTCTTCGATCGGCCATCAGTAGCCGCATCGCAGTGGGCTTTGGATCACCCAAACCCAACTTCTTGTAAATCGGGAGGGGCATGAGATTTATGCTTGCCCCTCGATCACATAATGCTTTCGCAAAATGTAAAACCCGATTGTACAAGGAATAGTGAACGCACCCGGATCTTCTTTCTTTGTACCAGAGATCTTGTAGCAATAGCACTACAATGCTGTATTCTATCATCATCCTCATAAGTGACCGATCTTTTCTTTGTAACCAGATCTTTCATAAACTTGGCATAACCGGGCATTTGTTCTAAAGCTTCTACCAAAGGAACATTGATAGAAAGGTGCTTCAAAATTGTGATAAAATGCCAATATTTACCATCCTCGGTCTTTTCCACTAATCTTTGAGGAAATGGGGTGGTGGTCTAGGCATGGGAGTTACCTTTTTAGGCACTTCAGCATCTTTTCTAGTGTTATCATCTACATCACCATGAACCTCTACCACTTTATCATTTCCTTTTGTCACCTTTTTCTCATTATATGACATAGGTGGGTCAATGGTTTGCTTACCACCGCGAGTAGTGATTGCCATACAATGTCGATCATTTTTTAGATTTTGGATAGTGTTGCTAGAAAGAGAGCCTGGTTGCTGTGTGTTCACAGTCGCCGATAATTGGGCCAATTGTAACTCAAGCTGCTTAATCGTTATTGCATGTGTATAGACTTTCTGCCCAATACCCGCTAAATCACACCTCAACTCTTTAGTGTGCTCATCACTTGCATCGAACCTCCTCATTATTTTGTGCAACATATCCTCAACTCGCGCCATACTACCTCCAACATCCTAGGAGTAACTTCACAATTTTGTAGAGCAACATAGGGCCCATTCCTATCATTTCTAGTACCATAATTACCCCTATTAAAGTCATTGTCGCGGTTGTAATTTCCATCTCTAACATAACGACCCTCACGGTTATTGTTACAATAGATCCGACCTTTGTTTCCTTGACCTTGACACCAATTCTCCTTATTAGAGCCTTGGGCACTCGGTGGAAAACCCCCTGTCTGCTCATTTACCGTATAGGAATCGTCCTCATAATAGCATTCATCATTTGGTGGTGGTGGTTTAGACAAGTAGTTAACCGCATTGATCTTTTCTGCACCCGAAGTGACATGTTTTAATACCAAGCCAAGCTCAGTTCTTATCTGAACCATCTCTTCACGAATCTCATCTGTTGCTGGGTTGTGAGTGGATTGCACTGCGAAGGTATTTCTCCCAATATCTGACTTCCTAGTACTCCAAGCTTTATTATTCCAAGATATTTTCTCTAACTTTTTGGCAATCTCGGCATAAGGACACTCCCCATAAGGACAACTCTCTATTGTATCCAATACCACTTTATTATTATCATCCTGTCCCCGATAGAAGTATTCCTTCAGTGACTCATCATCTGTGCGGTGATTGGGGACACTTCTCAAAAAAGAGGTGAATATATCCCTATAACTACTAACTGAATCTCCTGGTAATGCAACAAAGTTGTTCACTCTGTCTTTGTGGTTTAGTTTCTTGTAGACCCGGTAGTAACGTGCTAAGAAAACGTCACTTAGTTGGTTCGAAGTGAAAATATAGTTGTAAGGGAGCTCAGTAAACAATATAGCAGCCTCTCCCGTCAGTCAGAGAGGAAAGACTCTTAGCCCTATTATATCCAAATCAAAATCAGGCCTCCCTACAAAGCTTTTACACAATGCCCTTACCTTAGCTATATGGGCATGTGGATTCTCAGAAGGTAGCCTGAAAACAAACCTCTGGCAGTGAGCATTTGCATCAGACTACTAGTTACCACAAAGGTGTGGCCTTGTGGTAGAGGGGGCAAGACAAGTGGCCCATCAGAGTCTGCTATATTATCATAGCCTCTGTAGTATTCTTGAGGAAGTGGAGAGGGATGTTGTCCCCATTGATAATTTTCACCCGGATCATCGGGTAATAACTGACCATGAACATCAACCAGAGTTGGGATATTCTAGTTTGGATCATCATTGTGTACACTCTAATTCATGGTCGTAGGGAAACAAGGGCTCTCCTCCTCTCCGTGTATTTGGCATACAAGAAAGATAGTTCTGCAAGAATCAAATACAATAGAAAAGTAAAATCAAGAAAATAATGACTAAACTTTAGTAATAAGTTTAAGTTAATCTAATAGCTACTTTCCCCGGCAGCGGCGCCAAAATTTGATACGCTCAAACTTACTTCTCAAATAAGAAGTAAAGTAGTCGTATCAAGTAAAGAACCCAACTAGTGAGGTTGGGATCGTTCCCACGAGGAAAATAGTTCAGACTTAACTTTAATCTATTATTACAATTATTTAGTGAATTATTTATTTAGAAAACAAAAGACAATAAAAGGGGGGTTTTTATGTCTAAATTAAGGAAGATAACTAACTAAATTAAAGTAACAAACTAACATAATCAAACCTTGGAGTTTAAGTGTTCCCCACAGGTTCCTAACTTAATAATTCTAACTATAACAATTTTTTCCTAGTATCTTACATGCTTTGTGATAAGTTATGTATTTCTAAATCCTTGGTCCGGCATCTAGAAAATTTAACTCCGAACCTTCGTCTGGCTACGTATGTTGCTATACTAACCCTTACCTTTACCTTTTTAATAAGCATTGTATTCGATATTTGACTAAGTTATTACCTCGTACCAATCAATACTAGCCTATTAGATAGTATACACTAAATCTATGTTGATAATTCTTTTACTATTATCTACCTCTTTGGTCCGGCAAGTAGCATTAAGGCGAGTTCTAACGTTTGTCATCCGTTAAAAAGACTTCTAAACGAAAGAATTATCAATACATGCAAGACACTATTCTAGAATTATTATTTTAGTTATATTTTACCTCATTATTCACTCATGGTTCCCACAACCCTACCGATGGAGTTTAGTTACCCATAGTCATAATCACAAAATTCATATATGTAGTATAAGAATTCATGTATTTACTTCAATGAGAAAGTATAAAATCTAGAAGTTCACTTGATTAGTCAACAAACGCACCAACAATCAATTGTAGAAAAAGTGTTTCAATTACTAAAATTAATTAAGGACAAAAGATTCTTCAAAAGTCTAACAATCAAAATATCTAATAACAAAGAGTCTACTCACAAAAAGTATAACATAAGAGAATGTAACCCCAAAAAAGAGGTTTTTCGAACCATTTATAAAAAACAAAAACCTAATAAAAGAAGTACTCTAATTGCTGAAGATCTGTCAAAATACGGCTGGGTCGAGAGACCTGGTGACGGGCCGTCGTGGTCACGACGGGCCGTGATGGCCTCCGTCATCCTATACTTGAAAAATCCTTCTGCTGCTTTCTTCATTATCCTCGACGAACAGGTATGACGGACCGTTCGAAGCACGACGATACGTCGAGGGTCTGCGTTCCATAACACTTAAACTTCTTGGAAATTGGGTACTGGGACTACAGGACGGACCGTCGTGTCTATGACGGTCCGTCACGAACTTCGTAATACCACACTTAGGTCAGACTTCCCCATCTTCCTTCAGCAGCTTCACTACGATGCCATCTACGGACCGTCACAAGCTCCGTAGGTGGTAACTTTTCTGCATTTCTCACTCAAAAACATCAGCGTTAATCTTTAGACAGATTTCCTGCAAATAAAGAGAAACTTACTTAAAAGTCAATACAAAAAGACTTTTGGACACACACTAAACTTTAGGAAAAAGTATTAAAAATACCGTGAAACCACGGTATATTAGTGACACTCCCCAAATTCAAAAAGTCACATAGGTTTATAAAAGAGACTCATCTTTTCATATTTAAAGGAGGCTCCATTTCTCATAGTGAGACCAAATCACCACATAATATAAGTGACATGAAGTATGATCATTAAGCTATCTAATGAACCCAAAGTACACATTTATCACAGAAGGATTCACAACAACCTGAGCAACATGCAAATTTATCGAAATTTCCTTTTTCATGCAATACTGACCTTTCATTATATGCATAACATAGTGTCATTTAATACATGCATAACATATGGGAAATAGGCATCTTCTCTTTTTTATGAAAGAATCCTATAGTGAAAAAGCTACTTAGGAACTCTTTAGTTTCAATCTTGAGTAAGAATAGAAGGAAGAAGATAGAGACATCAATAACCTTAGTACTGAAAACATCCTCCCCCACTTAATAAAAACCTATTTAAAAGCAACTCATCTTAACTTTATGGGAATTTTATCTTACCAACCTTATGAACTAAGCACATTATCCCTCTTATGGGATCTAAACTTATAAACACCCTTCTTGCCATCGCTTCAAAGTGATTTTAAACAAAGAGAAGTGCATGGGAACTCAACATATGGACAACAAGGGCACTTAAAATCTTACCATATATGCACATTATTCCCCACTTGTGGTAAGCCGAAGTACAACATACCCTTAAACACAAGGGTCTAGGTAAGTCAAGATCAACCTACAAGGGTCATCACTTTTGGTGAACTTTTCCAACCAACCATGCCTCAGTACAATCTAAGCACTTCCTCAATTAATCATGCCTCATATTAAAGCTAAAAAAGCAACTAAACACTTCAAAGTAAGTGAACGTCAATTCTCTCCTCCTCTTCTAAAGATAATGTGAACATACCATACATTACCCTAAGTAACCTTAGGGAAACATACCTCCAACTAATGGAATAAAACCCCTTTTTCTCACTCGAATAGGTTAATAGAGGGAATAATTACTAGGTTCAAAACCCACCTTCCCTCCTTAAGAGCGAGGCAATACAAAAGTTCCAATCCATACAAGGACATCTATGAAGCATTCCACATATACAAAGGTACCATTCATCAATATCACTATTTACCACATTCTCCATGACTTTTCAAGCCTATATCATAATATCATACTACCGATGCACATAATCATAAGGCAATCTATCATTCCAAGGGGAACTCCATTCAACCATTACTACTATTAAGAAGATAGAATCGTATAATATCATATATCTTAAACATAACATCTCATTCTCCATTAGCCACCTATAGACATAACATCACAAAATCATCATATACTAAAATTTTCCTTCACATATACATATTTAACCATAAAACAAGGTAACCATGAAAAACTCACCTTTTATCCTTCAAACATATATATACCATCTCTTCCAAGCAATCACATCTAAAATACCACCGGACAAGAAAACACAAGAGAGAAACCTTATAGAGTTAAGTTCTATAGAACAACATTAGAATAGTAAAGAAGGGAAACTCTATCATCCTATGTCCTGTCACTCATGGATGTGTCGCGACTCACCACCGATGATTAAGACTCTACTAGATGTGGAAGTACGAGTCTTTCAAACCTACGGACAAAACACAAAATGTTATGCTCTAATACCATGTTTTTTACAACTCTAAGTACCCCCAAAAAGTTAGAGTACTCTTATATCGCCACACGACGTCATCGCCCTCTTAGAGGTCTAAGACAATCCCTTGGACATCTTTCATTGATAATTGTAATAAAAATAGCATAAATTTTAGAATTTTCATCACGCATCATATGCTAGAACAGTACCTCATATAATGCCCTAAAACGAACTAAGGTGAACTAGAGCCTCATCAATGTTTCATGATTGAATTTAAAGTTAAAATGAGTTATATTGACGTTTTTAGGCAGTGTGTTAAGTTTTGAGGGCAAACATTGAAGAACGTGCATGACGTTCGGAAAGTGTACCTTAGAGAATACTTGTGCGTATTGATGTGTTTGAGTGAGTTTTACGTGTTCTTTTTAATCGAAATTGAGTGGGATGTTCCTAAGACCTAGATGAAATAGATTAGGGGTTGAAAATCCGGGCACGACCCAACCTTTGACCCACAAGGGGTCCCTAGAGAAGGTCTCAAGATATGGACCAAAACAATCTAGGCAGTGTCCACCAACGAGACCAACCAACGACTAGTATGTAAACCTACGACCTGTAGTCTTGATCCATCGATTGGAACTGCAACGTCAGTTGGCAAGAATCTAAGTGGAGCTATGTCTCAATCCACGAGACCCACAAACGGACAGTTGATGGATAGAGAGTCTGTTGGGTATCAACTATCGATTAAAGCTGTCCAAAAAACATTGTTTTCCTGTGAAGTCTTGGAGTGTTTGGTAAATTCACCCCAAGTTTTTTCTGAACCTAGGGATTAATTTTTATGGTTATTAATATATATAAGGTGTTTCAAGCCCTATGGCCTCATTTTAGACTACTATTTCTAAAACGTAAAACTCCTCTACCTTAGAAGACTCTCTCAAGTCACCATGGTGGCTAGGAGTCATAAAGGAACTAGGAGGGCTGTTGTTGGTCGTTTCTTCATAAAAAAATCATTGTTTTTCTTCAATTTTAGGTATGGTATCCATCCTTGAACTCTCTTCCATTCAAGGAGTCCCTTCTAATGAATTTTCAAAAAGGGTTTTCAACCCTAGTTTCTTCCATCTTCAACTCTAAATATAGTTATTGTATGAATATGTTTCTAATGATTCAAATATATTGTTTATAAGGTTTTTTTGGTGATTTTAATGCTAAAACATCAATGAAATCATGATAAAGCTGTCCTAAATTTTGTGGCTTAAGAAATGGGTTACATGAGCATGAACTGGTAGTCTTTGAACTTTGCTTTCGTATGGTTGATATTGTTGTTTAGATACTGACCAAAAGAATATATTCTAATGAAATATTGAGTAAAATATTGTAGGTTATTAAATCTTGGATAAAAGGGTATGTTGGTTTTGTTGTTTATCTTTAATTTTGAAATGCTCTTTAGTGGTATGGTCCACCTTTTTGGTGGTGTTTACTTGAATTTACTGAATGTGAAGTTACTTGTTTATTGTGAATGAGGCCATGAATACTTCTTATGTGAAGTAAGATGATGATTATTTTATTCTTGTTAGATGTGCGTTATGCAGCAATTATGTGAATTAGGCTTGAGAGTATGCTTAAATGTAGTTATTCTTGTTAATTATTTAATGAAGCTTGTTATGAGAAGTGTGCTAAGGATTATGTCTAAAGTATTTATATGAATATGTGAGGCATGTGAAGTGTGTGATTTGATGAGAAAAGGTCTAAGCATGTATAGAAGTTAAATATAAAGGAAACGATGCCTATGTACAAGGTGTGCTCACATGTACATACACTTAGACTTTAATGAACAAATGAAGCTAAGTAAAAAGGGGGAGTTTTGGTGTGAACACTCTTCGTGAGTTCAGATGTATTGTTTAGTAGCAACCCCACTACATCCTAAGAGCTTTCTAAGATAGGTCGGAGGATGAATGCCCTTCGTAAGTTGAGGTGTGGCGTTCACTATTTATCCTTAACCTATAGTTTATAATGCTTATTACATGTGGGAAATTAAGCCTAGCACCAAGACAATATGTAGAAAAGGTGGTTACACATCGTTAGTTTAGATGTTGTATTCCAATGTACTTCTTGAGATGAGTACTCCTCTTTAGTAGAGAATGAGTTACTTAGAAGAAATATATTATCCCTTAATTATGCGCCCGCATAGGTGTTGCTATTCGACAAGCCATGTAAAAGCTAAGAGAATGACCTCACTATAGGACAGTAAGGATCCCTCATCCGATAGGGGTTAATATCATGATTCCATGTCTAGCTCTCATTATCTATGTCGATTAAGCTAACTCCCACAAAAGAAATGAATGTCCTAAGTCTTTTAAAAGAATGTTCTACTTAGTCAAGGTAGTGGTATGGGATGCTATTTATCCATTGCACTAGGAAGGCATTTCAAAAGGGATGTCTTGGTGAGTCTTATTTGAATTGAATGAACTAAGTCTCCTCAAATATTGTACTACTTAGGGTAGGTGGTGGTATGCGACGCTATCTATTCATTACACTAGGTAGGACCTTCCGAACGGGGAGTCTTGGTGCCAAGTATTCAAAAAGAGTGTATTAGTTAGGGTAGGTGGTGGTATTGCACGCCATGTACTCGTTGCACTAATTAGGCATGCCAAAAGGGAATTCTTGGTGTGTTGTTGGGTGTTCTTCAATGGTATTGCCATTGAGTGGGTGCTTGTTCTCCCGAGGTGAGTACGCCAAAAAAGAGGTAGTCCTGAGGGTCTCTTTGGTGTGTATTGAAGGAGGCATATGCGTACTTCCTTCATCTTTTAGTGAGTCTTAGGATGACCTTAGATAGGGAAACTCCGGCTGGAATGATGCTTACTTACTCATTGTCAATACTTTTGGAGTCCACCATTTTGGAGTCAATTTAGTCATTGTAATGTTAAAGGAAACTCACTGTAATTGCTCAAATTGAATTCACTATAATATTTGTAAGTTCCCTGCAAAGTGCTTCCTTTTGTTAAAATTGCGGAAATCCTTATCTATGTGTTAAATTATGTTCCGTATGATGTTTTGCTTCTATATTAATGAATTTTTTACTTAATTGGCATGAAAATTGTGTTTTTTTACTAAAAAGCTCATTTTCACATGTTTTTGCATATGCCATACTTTTGTACTAGCCCCATACTTTTCTATATGATCTAAGTATAGGTTTTAGAAGCAAGGTTGATGTCTAGAAGGCAAAGCTTGGGAAAGTTCCTCTCAATACAAAGTGTGTCCTCATATATACGAGGGCATAATTCCTATAATCTTAGTTTCATTATGTTAAGACATATTATGTATCTCTATCAAATATAGAGGGGCCGTGTCCCTAAGTTTATTATGTCGTGTCTTAAGTTGTCTTGTGACGATAAAAATATTAAGTATACATGAACACTTCCTTTATATATCAATTGTCGTGAAAAGTTTTAATTCCGTACTACTTTTCATGTCTTATGTAATGAACGATAGTTTAGGGCTTGTACAAGACCCCAAAGGGTCAAGTACACCTTGCTATGATCCAAGAGTTCTCCCTAACTTCTAAGGGGTGCTTTCGGCTCGTGACACTTCATATATATAAAATATCATCATACATAGTTAGACTCTAAGTCTCATTGGCATCGTAGGACACAACTCAATAGAATTGAATAAAATAGGGACACAACCACTAATAACATAAAATATATCTCTAGGATATTACATCAACTAAAAGAAAACATCTTGACATAGGCAACCCTTGAATCACAAGGGTCTGTTTACTTGAACTTGGGAGATCTATCCAAGCTCTTCACTTAATACACATCTAGCCATCAACACCTACACGTTGTGTAAAAAGATGAAGAAGAATGGTGTTAGTACAACTTACCAATGCTTGTTGATACTATAACTTGATGATACAGTTGACTAGACTAAGTGTTCAATTATGTGATATGCATGATGGCTTGACTAGACTTAGTATTGTTGGTCTTTTGATGTACATGCTTTTGATTTAATGAATATGTCTTATCGATTGGTATGGTTTTCTAGAATGCGCATATGGCTTTTCTAAATGTAAAATAGGATGTTTCAATACAATATCCCTTTTTAGCATGATTTAATACTATATGTGCATATGGCCTCATACTTAGTACAAGTAGTGTATTAACCCCATTCTCTACCTTTTCCCCAACATTTTCGATTCCGTTCGTTGAAGTTCTTTGAGACGACTTTGAAGAAGACTTTGAATTCTTAATCATCCAAGTTGGTAGGTCCTCACTTTCATAGGGAAATGTTAACATCAAGCTTGTGAAGTTCTTCTAGTTTTAAGAATCTTATGTTGTTTAATTTTCAGTTGAGTACTAAACATTGTATAGCCTATATGTGGCTTTATTACATTGATGTTTGGGCTAGGTCCAAATTGTTATACTCTTGTTAGATAGTTATGAGATGAGACATACATTTGATACTATGTTATATCTTATATATATATGGGCAATAAAAGTAGAAGACTATGTAATCATCCTATTCAAAGGATCTACGTATACTCGATATAAATATTATGTGTATGTAAAGGTCTATGTGAACCTCATTGTAGAAGTAATCAAAAGTTTTATATTTTTTCGTATTTTTACCTATTAATGCAACGATGTAGGCTAAGAGGCTAGTCTTAGTCCTTCAATTGGACGACGACGCCGGTAATGTCTAGGGGGTTCTCCCCGAATATGAAAAACTTTGAAATAGAGGATGAGGTTAAATATGTTTGAGTCAATGTCTCTCTCAACCACATCTAAGTATATTCTTACTCATAATTGGGAAGCGCGCCATACTTATTGATAGGAACCTATGTGATTCCTAGGAAACTTTCAATTTCTTAGAAGTCCAATATGGTGCCTCTAGAGTTTTACTCAACGTGCGTTTAGAATTTAATCCTTTTATTATGATTATAGGCAATGAATACACAAAGGAGCGCGACACGAAGACTTGAAGAAGAGATTGGCAATGCGGGAATTCCTCCTCGTGTTGATCATGTCCCTCCTCTTGAAGATGTTTATCATGAATAAACTTTGGTCAATTCTCCTTCTTTGATGGATTATGAAATAAGGGTTTCTTTTCTCCAAATGGCCAAGCTATTACTACTCAAGAACAAGTTGTCACTACTCAATCTCAAGGCATGAATGCCCAATCTAGTCGGGAGGTTGTACCCCGAGCAAACACGCATGTTTGTATCATGGTCTCCGATTTTGAGGGATTTCACTAGGATGAATCCCCTAACATTCTATGAGTGCAAAGTTGAGGAAGACATCCAGTATTTATTTAATGAAATATACAAGATCCTTTATTCTTTGGGGTTGACTACTAGTGAGAAGGACGAGGTAGTCACTTACAAACTCAAAGATGTGTCCTAAGCGTGGTACGTTCAATGGAGGGACAATAGGCCTTTGGGAGGTAGACCCGTGGTTTAGGAGGTGTTTAAAATGGATTTTTGTAGATAGATTCTATCCTAGGGAGAAGAGGAGAGCCAAAGTGGTGGAGTTCATCAACCTTCGTCAAAGAGGTATGATTGTATTTGATTATTCCTTGAAATTTACTAAATTCTAAAAGTATGCTCCTTCTTTTGTTTCCAATCCCAGGGATGAATGAGTCTCTTTGTGACGGGAGTGTTGAATGACTTGCAAGAGGAATGTTATTCGGCTATGCTACATGACAATATGATCTTTTCATCTCATGATTTATGCTCAAAAAGTGGAAGAGGCAAGGGTTAAGGGGAAGAGTAGAGATGATAAGAGGGCAAAATCTTTTGATGGTGGTTCTTCAAAGGGTAAACCTTATTCAAGACAAGCCTAGGTTCAAGAAGAGGGTTTCTAATCAAGTTCCTCCGGAGTTCCCTAAGAATCGTTATGATAGGACATCTAACCCAAAAACTCAAAAGGGAAGAGGTAGTAGCTCACCAAACAAGAAGACAACTTTTGGAAAGTCTTGCAAGAAGAATTATGTTTATTGCGTTAAGCGAACGGATAATTGGTTTGATTTTTTAAAAGTGGCCATAGAGTTTGAGATTGTCCAAATATGAAAGGGTAAGACATGGAGAGTGGGCAAGCAATTGGGTGTAGTGATGATCCGATGAAGAATCGTTTTTATTCTCTTCGCTCTAGAGGTGAGCAAGAGACATCGCCCGAAGTGGTGATCGGTATGTTGAGAGTATTCTTTATTGATGTACATGATTTAGTTGATCCCAGTGCTACCTTATCATTTGTTACTCCTCTAGTAGCTAAAAAGTTTGACATTTTGCCCGATATCTTGAATGAACCTTTTATAGTGCCTACCTTGAAAGGTGAGTCAGTTATTGGAAAAGTGTTTATATGAATTTTCCTATAATGTTTCCCAATAGATTTACTTATGTTGAACTAGTAGAAGTTGATATGTGTAATTTTTATATAATAATGGGTATGGATTGGTTGCATGTTTGCTTTGCCTATATAGATTGTAGAACAAAGGTGGTGAAGCTTAATTTTCCAAATGAGCCCGTTTTAGAGTGGAATGGGGGTAATTCTATTCCTAGAGGTCGTATCATTTCTTGTTTAAAAGCTTGTAAGATGATATCTAAAGGGTGTTTATACCACAATCAATAGTCCAAGATTTAGACTCCGAAATTCCTCCCATTGAGTCGTTCCCTGTAGTGAGGGAATTTTCAAAAGTCTTTCCTAATGATCTCTTATGTATTCCTAACACGAATTGGAAATTGATTTTTGTATCGACTTGGTACCAGAGACAAATCCCATTTCAATTCTTCTTTATCAGATGGCTTCATCCAAATTAAAAGAGTTGAAGGCTTCATTAGATTTAGTTTTCTCCATGGGCTCCTCCGATTTTGTCTTTAAAGAAGAAGGATGGGTCCCTTAGAATGTGCATCAATTATCGTCGACTCAATAAAGTCACTATTAGGAAAAAGTATCCTCTCCCTTGGGTTGATGACTTGTTTGATCAACTCCGGGGGGAAAGTTACTTTTCTAAGATTGACTTGAGATTGGGGTATCACCAACTTAGGGTGAGAGGTGAGGATATACCAAAAATGGCATTTCGGACTAGATGTGGTCACTATGAGTTCTTAGTAATATTCTTTGGTATCACTAATGCCCAGACGACATTTATGGAACTCATGAATAGGGTGTTTCGAAGTAACCTAGATTTATTTCTCATTGTTTTCGTTGTTGACGTCTTAGTATATTCAAAAAATGAGGGTGAACACATGGACAATTTGATGGTGGTGATACAAGTGCGTAAGGAGAAAAAATTCTTTTCCAAGTATATAAAATATGAGTTTTGGTTGAGGTCGGTGGATTTTCTTGGCCATATCATCTCTAGTAAGGTAGTTGAAGTTGATCCAAGAAAAACCGAGGCGGTGAAAAATCGGCCTAGACCATTGAATCAAAAAAACATTAGGAGTTTCTTAGGTCTAACAAGTTATTATCGGAGGTTTGTGGGTCGTTTTTCATCCATTGCATCTCCCTTGAATACTTTGACCCAAAAGAGTATGAAATTTGAGTGGTTAGATGCATGTGAGAGAAGCTTCAAAATCTTGAAAGATAGTCTTATTTACGCTCGGCTATGGACTTTGTGGGAGGTTACAAAGGGCTTTATTGTGTATTGATGCATCCCAATGGGTTTAGGGTGTGTGCTTATGCAACATAGGAAAGTAGTAGCCAATGCTTCTAGACAACTTAAGGTGAATGCGAGAAACTATTAAACGATCTTGATTTAGCGGCAGTTGTATTTTCCTTAAAAATATGGAGGCATTACATGTATGGTGCTCATGTTGATGTGTATACTGAACACAAAATGCTTCAATATGGTTTTACTCAAAGGGAGTTGAATCTTTAACAAAGAACGTGGTCGAAATTGTCGAATGATTATGATATGAGTGTTCTCTTATCACCCATGCAAGACCAATGTGGTTGCGGATGATCTATGTTGTATGACCATGAGTGTGGTGTCTCAAGTAGAGTAAACCAAGAAAGACATAGTGAAAGATGTTCGTAGGTTTTCTAGATTGGGTGTTAGGTTGGAAGATTCTCCTTTTACGGTCCATCCTATCACCGAGTCATCTTTGGTGGTTGAGGTGAAGTCCAAGCAACACCTTGATCAAACATTGATGGAGTTGAAGGAATCGGTTCTTCATAAGCTTAATTAGTCATTCTCCTTAAGGGAAATGGTGTTTTGAGGTATCAATGAAGGTTGTGTGTTTCCAATATAGATAGTTTGAGGAACCTGACCCTGAAGCTCATGGGTCCTGTTACTCCATTCATACAGCTTCGACAAAGATGTACCGCGACCTTAGGGAAGTGTTTTGGTTGTAAGGTTTGAAGAAGGACATAGAAGAATTTGTCACAAATTGTCAAAATTGCAATAAGTGAAAGCCAAACACAAAATTCCGGGTGATTTACTTCAAGAAATCCAAGTTCCTACTTTGAAGTGGGAAGAGATCAATATAGATTTTGTGGTAGCTTTTCCTATGACACAAAAGAAATATGATTCCGTATGAGTGGTGGTGGATAGGTTTAACAAATCCGCTCATATTATTCCCATCAAGTCCACATATTAAGCGGAGGATTATGCAAGGATCATCATAGATGAGATTTTTTGTCGCTATGGTATTCTATTATCCATCATATCAGATAGGGGTGCACAATTGACATCTAGTTTTTTTAGGTAATTCCAAAAAGGGTTGGGTACGAAGGTGAAATTAAGCACCGCTTTTCATCCCCAAATGGATGGTAAAGTGGAGCGTACTATTCAAACCCTTTAGGACATGGTTAAAGTTTGTATCATTTATTTCAAAGGAAATTGGGATTAACATTTACCTATGGTGGATTTTGCATACAATAATAGCTACTATTCATCTATATATGTGGCTCCTTGTGAAGCCTTGTATAGTAGGATATGTAGATCTCCAATTGGATTGTTTGAAGTAGGTGAGTCTTCACTATTGGTCCCGATTTGATTTATAAGACTTTGGAGAAAGTTCATATGAAAAGGATTCTCTTGCAATTAGCTTATACTTGGCAAAAGTCTTATGTCGATCATAGCAGAACGGATTAAGAGTTTGAAAAAGGTGATAAGGACCATTTGAAATTTTTCTTATGAAAGGGGTGGTTAGATTTGGCAACAAAGGGAAGTTGAGCCCTCTTTATGTGGGTCCTTATGAGATCTTGCAAAGGGTTGGTAAGGTTGATTATGAATTGAAACTCCCTAGTGAAATATCATTAGTTCATCTGGTTTTCCATGTTTCTTTGCTTATGAAGTGTATCGATGATCCCGAGTCTATTCATCAAATTGAGGGTCTTGGTGTGCAAGAGAACCTCTCCTATGAGGAGCTTTTGGTTCAAATCCTTGATAGACTAGTAATGAAGTTGAGGAACAAAGAGGTGGCTTCCGTAAAGGTGTTATGGAAGAACCACCTAGTTGAGTGTGCAACATGGAATGTCAAGGCTGACACGAAGTCCCGTTACCATCATCTATTTGATAACTAAGGTTAGTCGCTCCTACAAATAATTAAAATAATAACTAAAATTGATCTTGCTTTGATTTTTAGTGAAGTTTTGCAAATATGTGCTTTTTTAATGTCATTACAGTGAAGTTATAGTGATGTTCATATTTACTTAAAAATTTGTAATTCAATTTGTTTTGAGTTATGTTGTTCATTTTGATACCATGAGTCTTTATAAAATGATATTGAGCATGTGGTAAGTTGAGTTTTGGCATAATTGACTCATATATGGTATGTTGAGCTCATGTTGTGTGAAAGAAATTCCTCATAATGTTATTTTGAGCCTTATTGGGTGGTAGTTGAGGTTTTTTATTTTTCATTTGCAAAATACCATGATTGATGTTGTAACTCAAGTTGTTATTTATTGTGTATTGGTTGGGATGCTAGTCATGAGTCTATTCCTTCTTTTAAAAGATTTTAGAGTCATTTGGGGACGAATGTTCCTAAGGGGGGGGGATAATTTAACACTTTGAAAGTATAAGATGTGTTCTAGATCTTAACATAGGTGTCAAGAGGTTTAGACACTGCTATAAGGTCTATTTTAAGGTATACAAGTAATTTAGGAAGTTTAAAAATCAAAATATCAAAGAACGTCCATGACGTCCGGAAACTAGTTCAACGAGGTGCTAGTATACTTTGGCCTATTTTACTAGAAGTCAAAAAATTATGAAAATATATGGAACGGTTTCGAACATGTATAAGTGTTTTTTTCGTAGTAGGAACGTCCGGGGATATTTTCCCAACGACCAATCAAGGTACCCAGGAGAACTCTTGCATTTAGGGATCAAAGGTTGCCCAAGGTAGTTAGTGTCCACCAATGGATGCAACCAATGATCCGTTCTCTGATCGACGGGGCGTGGACTGCTTCTCTCGATGGACAGTTAGTTAAATTTATGTGAGGCCCCATTTGATATGTCTCTAAACTTAACGACGCACCAACAGGACGGTTTGTCCCATGGTCCGTCAGTTGATCCATGAGGCGTCAAAAGGGTGTCATTGTTGAGTTGATTGTTTTGCTGCTCGTTTTAAGTTACGTGGGGTTAATTAAATAGGTGGTTAATTATTAGTTACGGTTTGGGGAAGCCTAATTAAGTTAATTAACAACCTAGATAAATACCCTAAGCTAATTAAACTAACCTAAGCCCTCATAAATCCCAAATCAAACTCTCTTCCTTATTTTATATTTCTCTCTCCCAAGTTTAAGAACCCCATAGAAGACAAGTGCAAAGTGGTTTGTAGGGTACAAATCACCATGTTTTCTCCATCAATATTCATCAAATACAATGTATTAGATTTCTTTCACCTTTGGGACTTTTTTCCCCAAATGGTTAAATCAAATTAATTTCAAAAGTATGAAATTCAAGTGGTCTTTTCCAATGTCGAAATTAATCAGGTGAATTACATTGTATATGATTTAATTTGGATATTATTAATATATTAACATGTATTATAACTTAATTATGATATTTCTTTATGGATTAGTCTACTTTGTAGAAGATGACCTATTCCCCTAAGTCCTAGGTTGTGATCTTGATATGAATAGTGTAATGTTGATTCAATTGACTTTGTTTTTGGTTGAATTACTACTTGAAGATGTTATCGTACAAAGTATGAATATATTAATATTAATTATTGTCCTATCATGCATGTTGTTGAGTTAATTGATCTAGATTATGACTTTGACCTAAGTCTCTTGTCTTAAGCTATGAACTAGTGGTGGATTGTGATGTAGTGGTTTAATTTACTTCATTATAATATTTATTAGTATTATCTGATTGTATTATACCTATTTTTTTGTTGAATTGAGGGTATATAGTAAGACCTTGATGGTGACTTCTGAAAGATACTTGGCAAGTCTTTGATCTCAACTTTTACATCAATTGTGGTCAATTGAGATTGAGTGATGATGTTGCATTGTAGTATATCTTGTATGAGGATTCATAGAATTGGTATGATCATGAATTGAAATGTCTTGACTATTGTTTCTGAGGTGTTGGCTAAGATGTAAATGTTATAAGGATGGTGATAGCGACCAATGTTCCTTATCATGATATGAATATGTAAATGTTCTAACCTCATTTGTATGAATTGTTATGAAAGGAATATACTCAAGCAATTACTATTAAGCAATGATGACAACTATTATACAAGGGATAGACCGTAGGACCTACATTAAATTATGATGATTAATAAAGACATTATAGACATTTCAAAAGGGACACTAGCTTAGCACCAAGTGAACTAGAATGAGGAGTGTCCCTTCCCACATATGTAGGTAGTATATCACTAATATACTCTTGAGATTAGAGACTACAATTCATGTATCATAAAGAGGGTCCCAACTATATCTCCTAGTACTTGAACTATGTTGCCCCCATATGAATACTAGCTAGTGTATCCACGTAGTTACTATGGGAATGGTTTGGTACAACCATGGTAAGTAGTCTACTTCCTTTGGTGTAGGGTTCCATGACACCGGATTCAACATTAGCTCATGTGGTCTATGTCAGTTAAGAAAAGATGTTCAAAAAAGGTAAAATGAATTAAAGGAATGAACTGTAACTAGGATAACCTAAGGGGTGTAACTTAGTATAGGTAGGGGTATGGGACTCTACCTAAACATTGTACTAGTTAGCCTTGAGGGAAGTCTTAAGACGATGTTCTTATATATAAATATGCTTATAATTGTACATGCTATGCATATGACTATCTCGCAGAAAGATGATACTCTATGTGGATTAGACTCACTTATGAATATGTGTTTGGTCTCTATTTCTAAAGTATGATGATATGTACTCTGAAATGATATGCTGTGTGTAGTTAGATATAAGTCATGGTTTTTTTGGGTTTACTTAATTAAGGTTATGGGGCTTTTCTTGGTCATTGCACTTGTTGTCTTATAGAGGGTTCATGCATAATTTTATTGCTTTGGTTATGTTGTAATGAACTCTTATCTGTGTGTGTTTCTACTATAACTTGATGATAGACTTGACTTTCCTAAGTGTTCAATTATTTGATATCCATGTTGGCTTGACTAGACTTAGTATTGTTGGTATTTTGATGTATATGCTTTTTATTGAATGAATATGTCTTATTTATTGGTATGGTCTACTTACATACGCGTAAGACTTTTACTAAATATAAAATAGCATCTTTTAATGAAATGTCCCTTTAAAGCATGATTTAATACTATAATCTAATATGGTCTCATAGTCAGCACAATTTGTGTACTACCACCATTTTCTCCCTTTTACCCAACATTTAAGATTTCGGTTGTTGAAGGGCTTTGAGACGACTTTGAAGAGGACCTGGAATTGTCAATCATCAAAGCTTGGTAGGTCCTCACATTCCGAGGGCAATGCCAATGTCAAGTTTATGAAGTTTTTCCTGTTTTAAGACTCTTATGTTCTTTACTTTTCAATTTAGTACTTAACATTCTATAGCCTATATGTGGATTTATTACATTGATGTATGGGTTTGGCCCAAATTGTTATACTCTTGTTAAATGGTTATGAGATGAGACATCCATTTCAAACTATGTTATATTTTATATATCTACCTGAAATAAAACTAGAAGAGTATGGAATCTTCCTATAAGAAGGGTCTATGTATACTCTATATAAATATTATGTGTATGTAGAGCTTGATATAAACCTCATTCTAGAAGTAATGAAAAGTATTAAGTTTTCTGCATTTTGACCTATGAATATAATGATGTAATCTAAGAGGCTAGTCTTAATTCTCAAAGAGGATGCCACCACCGCTTACATCTAAGGGGTGCTCCAAAGATGTGAAACACAAAGTGTACCTAAAGAGTCACCCTAGACTAGGCATAACATATTTAACAAGTCATAACAAATCCATTCATAACTAAACATAACACCACATATTTCATAGCATCACATAATGACTTTTTCCTTTACAACCACCTCAGTCAAAACTTTTTTAGGTCATATCATAGGTAAACCACCCTCAAAACCCCTTCAAAAACTTACTTGTGCAATGTACACATGGAGTCCCATATCCCCACTAAGTAAACACATTCAGAAGTCATGAGTGTAATTCCCATTCATATTAATAATTCATACTTTCATACATATACTAATCTTATCCTTTCTTGTATTGCAGTAGTGCAATGCATGGGTAGGGTACATTTTCCTACATATACTAAATAACCTCCTCAAGGAGTTGTGATTAGAGTCCATAATCTTATATTAGCTCATTTATTTTTTCGGCAGACATAGCCATAATAGACATAGACCATGAGAACTACATGGATTCTATTGCACTACTCCCACACCTAAAAGAAAGGATTAAAAATTGCCTAAGGTGTAACCAATCGTACATAGTTATATAAGTGTTATCCACAAGCTATAACCTACGGGGGCACATTGTTAGGGAACATGAATATTTCTTCTCCAAACCTTGACATTCTAACGTCGAGGTTTCCATCTCATGAGACAACTTATATGCTAGGAACCCGTACTTGCTAAACGTGAATGTACTCTTTAGGAGAAGACGGACTTACTAACATGAAGCTCCCACTCTCATTTTTCATGTTCACTCGTTGCTAGGATCTAATTCCCTTTTTAATTTATAGAAGACCATAATGAATTAGTTCATAACTAAGTCTTTAGGAGCTTTCTCCTTCATACATCACATATTCATACAATCATTCATGATGTGTGTGTGCATACCATTTAAGACCTACCTTCACATAACACCTATAATCACACATGTTCATAAGTTCATTAATCATATACTTCACATGCATAGAAAGAGGTAATGATGCATAGGAGAACTATCCTTTCCTTAGTCATCATTAATCTACACTATTTACAGATATTCTTGAAGAGTGTCTCTGTACATTGGTAAACATGATCAAAATAATTTCTTAACACCTAACATAGAGGAAACCACCCTCTTAAGATCACAACAAATGTTCAACCTTTCCTCAAGTCTCAAGTCATACAAACTTTTAGAGTATTAAGGACTATAGACTGTACACACACATTATATCATAATAGACACTAACATATTCAACATTATAATAAAAGATTCCTAGCATACTTTGATCACACATTCATATAGGGTTCATCTAGGTAGGGGCCATGTTATAAAGGTATTCATCATCATTAGACAAATCGACCACACCACACCCTAAAATGATTCTCACATATATACAACATCATCCAGTAGCACGTCTAGAGACCAACTTTGGAACGTCTTGTATGTTTGACCTCCAAACCTCTTCAAATCAATTATACATGTTTCGAAACACTTTATTAACATGTTATTACAACTTTTAGTCACATGCAAGGCACTAACTACCTTAGTTCATTTTGACGGTGTAAAAATCCTATATCCACATGAAAAGGATTAGAAGAAAGAGGACACAACACGACTTTCATGATTATCAATAACTGAGATTTCCTAAGTGTAACATAGCCTCTTATTCATAAGTGTGGCGCGTTTCAAACCCATGAACAAGACTCTATGTAGACGTCGTTTATGATATATCAATCCTAAGACTTCTTTAACCTCATCATCCTATACTATGTTTCTTGTAACAACCCGTAAGTACCCCATAGAAGATAGGGCAACCGTTGGATTGTTACAGGGCGCACTTGACCCTTTGGTTCTTATACAAGCCTTTTAAGTATCTTTCATTACATACGACATGAAAAGTAGTACGTAATTAAAACTTTTCATGAATAATTTAATAAAGAAAACATCTTTAATAAAATACTAAGGAAGTCCCATCGTCACAAGAAAAATTTTAAGACAAAACATAAATATCTAAGGACACGTCCCTTTACATTTGAAGGAAAATATATAATAGAGTCTTAGCGATGTAAACTAAGAAAAATAGACTATGTACTCAAATATATGAGGATATGCCAAGTCTTGAGAAAGTAGATTTCCAAGGTTTGCCTTCTAGACATCCACTTTTGGCCTCCAACCTATACTTTATAGTATAAAAAAGTATGGGGTTAGTACAAACAATGTACTAAGTATAGCACATGTAAAAATATGTCAAAAGGGACGTTTAAGTATAAATTTACTTTCATGCCAATTAAGTACAACATTGATGAATATAGAAGTAAAACAACATATAGATCATCATTTAACACTAAGGAAAGGATTTCAATAATTTTTAACAAGTGGAACCATTTTACAGTAAGATACCAAAATATTACTGTGAACCATTTCAACATTACAATGAACATATTTAATCCCAAAACATTGAACTCCCAAAGTCAAAACAATAGGAAATGAACTCAGCTCAATAGTAGTTTCCCCAAAACAAGATTATCCTAAGACTCACCAAGGTAAGACATGAGGGGAACACCCATACAATCCCTTTTATACGCATCTAAATGATCCTTAGAATACCTATTATAGGCTTACTTCACACGAGAGAACAACTCCATGCTCAATAACAAGACGTTAGAAGAACACTGAAACATTTCACATAAGACACCAGGACTTTCCTTTAAGAATGCCTAGTTAGTGCAATGGATATATGATATCCCATTCCACCACCTACCCTTAGTAGTAAGCTCTTTTTAAAGACTTAGCTCACTTAATTCACATAAGTCACACCATGACTTCTCTTTCGGAAAGCCTACCTAGTACAATGGATAGATAGTGTCACATTACACCACCTACCCTAACTAGTACATTGTTTTATAAGACCTAATACTTTCACTATATTTGTGGGGGCTAGCATAACCGACATAGACCATGAGAGATCGACATGGAATCCCGATATTAACCCTTATTGGATGATGGATCCCCACTTGCCTAGAGAAAGCTCTTAGATTTTACATGGCTTTCCCAATAGCTACACCTATGTGGGCGCTTAGTTAAGGGATAAGGAGATTACTACTAAGTAACTAATTCTCTACTAACGAGGAGTACTCATTTCAAGGGGTTGGAATACAACATCTCATTTAAGGAAGTGTAACAACGCTTTCTTCATATCCTCTCGGTTATAAGCATAACTCCCCATTGATTCTCAACATTATATACTATATGTAAAGGATAACCAGCGATCACTATATTTAATCTAACGAAGGGCATTCATCCTCTAACCTATCTTAGAAATCCCTTGGGAGGTAGTGGGATTGCTAGAAAAGAAATCATCTCAACTCACAAAGAGTGTTCACCTCAAAACTCCCCTTTTTAATTAAGTAAGCTTCATTCATTCATTAAAGGGTGTGTTTATGTACATGGGACACACCTTGCACATAATCACCATTTTATTTACATTGAGTTTTATACACGCTTAGACCTTCATTAATCACATTACACACGTTAACATGCTTCACATAATCATATAAGTCATTTAGACACGATCTTTAGAATAGTTCACATAACAAGCTTCATAAAACACATAAACAAGAATAAAATCTTTTCCTTCTTACTTCACATAATATTCCTTCATGGATTCATTCACAACACATAAGTAGTTTTTCATTAATATAATTAATGTAAACATCGCCACCAAAGGTGGACCACACCACTCAAGAGTATTTCATAAATAAAGGTAAAAAAGATACCAAACTTACCCTTAATCCAAGCTTCCATAACCTATAATAATTTAATGAATATTTCATCATAATATATCCTTAGGGCAGTATCTAAAAAACAATATCAACACAAGGAAACGTAAGACCAAAGAAGACAAAATCATGTTCATTAAACTAGTTCCTTAAACAAAAAATTGATAAAAGCATTAATAAGTTTTAATTGAAGTTTTAGCATTAAAATCACTAACTAACATTAGTAACAACATATTTTAATAACTTACAACGTTTTCATGCAAGAACGATTTTTAGAATAAAAGATAAAAGACGATAGAGTTTGGAAACCCTTTTTTTAAATATTTTAGATATGAGTCCTTGAATGGAGGAGAGTTAAAGGATTACTAAAATACCTCAAATATAATAAAACCCACTGATTTACGATGAAGAAACTACCACAAACAGCCCTCCTAGCTCTTCCTTGAGTTCTAGCTTCTTTGGAGCATTGAGAGAGTTTTTCTTTAGAGTGAGAGAGAGTTTTGAGTTTTAGGAAATGAAGTCTAAAATAAGGTCATAGGGATTGAAACTCCTTATTATACCTAAAATATCCTAAAAGTATCTTCCAACTTTCATCAATGACTTTTGGTAAATTTACTAAATACTTCAAGCCAAAGCAGATTTTTGACAGCTTTTCACAGTAGAACCCACGACTCCTTAACGGTCGTTCTCTAATTGACGCCCTGTTGATTGGGGTCCATCAATTGGGAAGGATCCTAATTAATTTTTCTATCATTTCTTGTCCAGTCAATGCCCAAGGTCGACGGACCATTTGTTGACCAACGGACTGTCCCTTGTGGTCGTCGATGGTCACTGCTTGGCAGCAACCTGCCAAATGGATGGTGTCCTATTCTAGGAACTCTCTTGGGTCCTATATAATGTTGTACCCGGACTTTAAACACCTACACTATGTAATCTAGGTCTTAGAAACAACCCCCATAAATTTTGATTAAAGCGAACACTTAAAACGCACTAGAGCACATGAGAACATAAAAGAAATTTTTAAGACACACCATCCGAAATTCATGGACATTCTTGCACCCTCCAAACGTCGCAAAATCTCACAAACTTCCGAAGAAAAATAATTATAACTCATATTAACACAAAACTAGCTCATGAAACATTCACGAAGCGCCAGTTCACTTTAGCTTGTTTTAGGGTGTTACATTCTTCCCCACTTGGAATAACATTTGTCCTCGAATAACATAAACACTTTAAGATGATCAAGGACTCAATTAGAAGCACATAAAACCCTACAATCATGATCCAAACATTCATAGTCGAGGCACCAACTAACAAGGATCACAGTTTCACATCTTTGAACACTTGCAACACAAACACTTTTGCAAAAATATTTTCAATTCAAAATTCACCCTTATTCTTCACTCATGGAGGAACTAAATTATACAACATAAAAAGTGCTAATATACATCAGTTTTACACATATTGAAGCCACAAATCGTGATATTACAATTTCTTCAAAGCATGAAGTTTTTACAGTAAGCATTACCCAAACACAATGAACATGCAGAAATTTCAACAATTTCTCCTTTAAGACATTTAGCAAGGAATCATGATCATATGAATATAAAATGATATAAAATCATCTTTAAACATAAACACAACAACTATAAAGGGTTAAGTCTTACCGGGACTTTCAAATTCGGATTAGTTCCCTTTTCTAGCTCCCATCCCATAGGGATGATTCTTCTTTGGAGCATTGGGATCTAGACCACCTTGAGGAGCTTGATTGAACTCTTTCTACTTTTACTTGATTCTAGGTCAGTCCCTCATCTTGTGTCCCTTACTACCACACCCAAAAGAACAATCCATTTTGGCAAGACACTTACCCAAATGTTGTTTTCCACAAGAAGCACACCTAGTCCTCTCAAAAGTATTGAACCCTCCCTGGGAATGTTGGTGTGGAGATCTATCCTTGTTTCCCATGGAAGGCTCTTGGTGAAAGAACCTCTTCATAGGTTTTTGGAGACTAGATTCATCCGACCTAGGCCTCTTACCCTCTTTCCTTATCTACCTAATTTTTGACTCCTCAATTTGTTGAGCATACACCATGAGCCTAGATATATTCATGTCATCAAGAAGCATTGTTGTACGATACTCTTTCTCCCACAAAGCTAGACAATCCCATCACAATTTTGTTCAACTTAGCCCTAGGGTTGACTACCATGGTTGGGGCATACTTAGAGAGTTGGGTGATTTTGAGAGTGAACTCTTTCACATTCATTCTCTCTTCACAAAGTTTATGAATTAAACCATCTTATTCTCCCTCAACCCTAAGGGTAAGAACCATTCTAGGAAAGCCTCTTTGAACACTTCCTAATTTACCGAAACATCTCTTAAAGATCTCTCATCCCTCCATTTTACTAACCGAACTAAAGCCACATCTTTGAGTTGGTAATTGTTAGGTCTTCTCTCTCCCTAGGAGTCACACCTTGGGCATCCACCACTTTGAGAAGTTCATCTATAAAACTTTGTAGATCTTCCTCCACCATAGCGCCATGAAATTTATTAGGGTTCATCCTTATGAAATCTATAATTCTAGAAGCGGGAGTAATAGCATTTGGTTTAGATCCACCTCCTTGGTTAGCTTAACAACAACATTATAAGTAATGACAGGATCTTGAGCCGTAATGAGTTGGGTCAGATTAATTAGGCCAGCCCTCAACTCCACATTAGTGATATCCTTTTCAACAAAGGGAGCCTAAGGACCTTGTGGCATAGGAGGCATTTTGGAATGTTGAGGCTCTTGAGGCTCCTCTGGCTCATGAGGGGGAACAACCTCATTCACATTTTCATGTTTAAATTAAAGGAACTTGGTCAACATGGGGAGGCATCATCTTATTAGCTATGGTAAATTAGGGAATACCCCATAGACGTAACCGGCGTCGTCGTTCTCATTGAGGACTGAGACTTGCCTCTTATCTTACATTATTAAATTAATAGGATAAAATTAGCGGAAATTTAAAACTTTTTACTACTTATACATTGAGGTTTACATAGAACTCTACATACACGTAATAGATATATATAGAGTATACATAGACCCTTCGTATAGGAAGATTTCTTGGTCTTTACTTTTATTTAATATAAAATATAGAATATAACATAGTCTCAAATAGTCGTCTCATCTCATGACCATATTATAAGAGTATAGAGATTTGGGCCTAGGCCATACATCAATGAAACAAGACCACATATAGGTCATACAATGTTTAATATGCAAATAAAAAGGAAAGAACATAAGAGTCTTAAAACTAAAGTAACATCTAGGGTTGATAGTGGTATTGCCCTCAGAGAGTATGGACCTACACAACATTGATGATTAAGAACTCCAAGTCTTCTTCAAAGTCATCTCCAAAAGCCCTTCAACGACCAGAACCTAAAATGTTGGGGAAAAGGAAGAAATAGGGTTAGTACACCACTTGTAGTAAGTATGAGACTGTCACACCCGGATTCTAGAATCTAAACGAGACCGTCGTCGTTAACATCTCAATGGTCGCAGACAGGCCTCTTCTTATTTTTCATCATAATCATACAGTTAAAGTTTGTGGAAAATTAAAATTTTTTAATATACTAATGAAGAATACTTAGACTTCATACTTAACGTTTATAAAAACATACGATATTTTAAAACTATTGTCTCACATATATAAAACCATCTATACAGTGCAAAATCTGGACTTAGCAAATAATAGTTAATATGCAATATAGGTCTTATTACGACAGAATCCAAAAACATAATGGAAATGGCGTATTCTTAAAACTACTAAAATCTACGTAAGATAGAATATGAAAGATCGCATTCCCGAACATGAGGACCTACCAGGAGTTGCAGAAAGAGTTCCAAGCTTCTGCATATCAACCTCCGTAAGCTTCAATGACTGGAACTTATAGTTGAAGAAATGTAGAGTAATGGGGTTAGTACGCCACATTTACTAAGTATGGGCATATGCACATAACACAGAGGGACATGCATGCAAAAGAATCATGTACATATCATTATAAAACATGCCAAGACATATAAAAATCTTCAATGCACATACCATATTACATATACAAGATAAAGGATTTCAATTACATCAAACATGATCATAATTAAACATAACATAAAAAACACTTACGAATGTTCCCATACCCAACCTATGAGTGAAATTGTCATGTGAATATCCATAACTCCACATAACAAGGTAAATAAGATAGGAGACCATAAGTAAAAATTTGCTTCATATAACTTGTAACATAATTAGTCATCACTTCATATAGCAATATAATCAAATAACATATTCATCATTATAGCCAACATTCATGTAACAGTGACATTATATATTATAAACATATATCATTCATATCATCATATTACTAAGAACAATCTCCTAGGACTTCCCTTAATGTCAACTTGTGCAATGTCTAGCTTGCGTCCCGTATCACTACCTATACTAAGCCAACTCCTCAAGTCACCCTAGTCAACGTTCATTTACTTTCCTTTCGTTTTACATGAAGGATCATACGCATTAATGATATACCGTGGTTTCACGGTATAATTAATGCTTTTTCCTTAAGTTTAGTGCGTCCAAAAGCCCTTTTTGTGCTAATTTTTATACAAGTTTCTCTTTGTTTTGCAGGAAATCTGTCCACAGCCAAATGCGGAGATTTTGAGAGAGAAATGCAGAAGAGACCACCTACGGAGCTTATGACGGTCCGTCATGCCTGTGACGGTCCGTAGGTGGCAGCGTAGAGAAGCTGCTGAAGGAAGATGGGGAAGTCTGACAAGTGTGGGATTACGAAGCTTGTGACGGTCCGTCATGGCCATGACGGTCCGTCCTGCAGGTTCGTCGTGAAGATCAGAGAAGTGATCCCAGTACCCAGATTCCAAGAGTTTAAGTCTTTTGAAACGAGACCCTCGACGGACCGTTGTGCCTATGACGGTCCGTCACACTTGCCGTTGAGGGGAATGAAGAGAGCAGCAGAAGAAATTGCACCAGATATGGGACGACGGAGTCCACGACGGTCCGTCATGACCACGACGGTTCGTCGCGTGGTCCGTCGACCAAGCCGCGTTTTGGCAGATTTCCAGCAATTAGAATTCTTGT
Organism: Solanum pennellii; assembly: GCF_001406875.1. NCBI lineage: Eukaryota > Viridiplantae > Streptophyta > Magnoliopsida > Solanales > Solanaceae > Solanum > Solanum pennellii. Next base: position 17,747,365 of record NC_028646.1, read on the forward strand.
TTAATTAGGTTTTTGTATTTT
>NC_028646.1:17757790-17779913 GCF_001406875.1 Solanum pennellii
TTATTAGGAAATACAAACCCCCCTTTTTACATTTTTATGTTTTTACTTTCTAAGGAAGTTATCAACCGAACAATAGTAATAACAAGTTAAAGTTAAGTCTAGACTATTTTCCTCGTGGGAACGATCCCAACCTCACTAGTTGGGTTATTTACTTGACGCGACCGCTTTACTTCTTATTTGAGAAGTAAGTTTGAGCGTATCAATTAACCGACAGACACCATGTGAGCTAAACATGGAATACGGTTTCATGAAACCCCACACCGTAAAAAGGTGGTCTACCGGCCAAAGTAGAACCTACATTACATAGCTTTGTAGGTGGATCCACTAACTAGTATCCTATGGTTGCAACATAGTTCAAGAACTAGGAGATGTATTAGAGACTGATAGTTCCACATTACATGGAAGCCTCAATCTCATGAGAATCCTTGTGAACCTACCTTACTCTAGCGAAGGGACACTTACCACATCTAGTTCATCGGTGCTTAGCTTAAGTCCCTTTTCATGAAATAACCTTTAATTTGTTTTTCATAATAAACTTATTATAGGTCATAGGATATTATTTCCTGTATAACATGATTATGAGATCTTTTAGATTAGCTGAGAATTGTACTTTCATCGTATTTTTTGAGATTAACATAACATAATCACCTTGTATAAAGCATAAAAGGGATATGATAAACCTGCATATTGTTGTTATTATCATGATCTCACAATTTACATGTTCATAGCCAGCATATTCACATAGCAAAATCATACATACTTTTCATAACATATCATCACAACTTATAGGCTAACATAAACATCTTATAGTAATCACAATCTTAGAAGACTTACCTCTTGTTTCTAAGGACCTTATTCTTCATGCGATATTGATCATCATACTTAGTGAAATACTCAATAAAATAATCAAGAAAAACTCATAAAATCATGTACATGATCAATACATAGCATAGGAGAGGGTAAATGGGCCATTAAAGGGTTCATCCAAACCTTAAATTCTAACCCTAACATTTACATCTTTTCACGTCATAGAAACCATCATACGAAACCATCATATAGGTAAGAACGTGCTTCACACTAAATTGAAACATAATTAGAAGCCTACTCATCATGTCGTATAGAATAGTGTATAGAAAACACATACTTTTCATTGAAAATCATAAATCTAGGGTTAGGAAGAAAATCCGTTTTGTAGAGTAAAAACCCTGGAATTCAAGTTCTGGAAAACTTATCTTGAAAGGACCTCTTGTGGAAATGAATCCGAAGAATAAAAAACCATACCTTATAGATGAAGAATCCACGGAATATTGACTGGAAACTTCAAAACCTTCGTCTAATTCCTTAAGGTTTTCTTGTTCTTCAATGGATATTGGAAAAGAGAGCATTCTTGAAAGATTAAAAGAATTTCGTTTGATACTGATTTGGGACATGTCAATGTCCTCTAAAACTGACCTAAAATAATTATATTGACGTCCCAATACTTACCCTAAATACCCTTTACATAGATTACCTAAAATGTTTACTATAACTAGGAGAATGTTTGACTTAGGGTCTCAAGTTTTGACTAGGAATTAGATTGATTAATTAAGTTGCTAATTTAATTAGTTAAGTGACCTAGGGTAATTACTAAAGTACCCCTAAGTTTTTAAGACCAGAACCAACCCTTTTCGACCATCATAGGTTAGGTACTAGGATGTTTATTTAGTTAGTTATTCTGTTAGTGTCACCCGGTTAGGTATTAGGTTGGCGGGTGCACTAGTTATTTTTTTTTTGTCATAGGTTATTTATCTAGTTAGGTAGTTTATTTAGGGCGTAGGACTTTTTAGGAAGCTTGGCCACATGTGGATTGGACCGCCGTGCGCCTGCCCCTTAACCGCCCTAACCGAATTTTGTTGGGCTTGTCTTCTTGTCTCTCAGCCGGCAACACATGTGTTGATGCGCCCTTCTTGTTGTCCCAAGGAACCTCACTATGTCCTTCAGCACTTCTTAATCTACATTATTATTGTACATGGTTATGTTCTATGGTACCTAGGCTTGACAGTTGTATGCCTCGTACTATGTGCAAATTATGAAATTAATATTTTAGCTTAAGGTCTTCATTGCAGGTACAATTCCAAAATAAGATTGGATTGGGGCATTTGAACCAAAGTGTGTTCTATGTTTTGTTAATACTTAGAAATTGTCTAACACCCTCAAGCCAATATTTTCTAACATGCCCAATATTACTAAATATTTGATAATGGGATGCCAAGATACCTTAATACATATTTTTAAAACGTAATAGGCTCTGCACTAAACAAGTATATTTTCTAGGAACATCATTTTAAGGATTATTAAATATATTAAGCTCTCGTCTAAGTCATGAAATTTCTGGACTGTTACATTATCCCCCCCCCCTTAGGAACATTGGTCACCGAATGACACTAAAAACTTTTGAAGGGTAGGAACAAGACTCAATTCTAGAATAACAACCATCACATAACATATAATTACACTTAGTAGTCAATTCATATTACACAAACATATAAGATCTACATAATCATAACAGATAGTGAGGAATTTCCTTCTCAACCTTATTATAAGTTCAAAATGCATCATAGAGTTACCATACTATTAATCTTCTCAAGAAGACATGCATACATCTTTCACATAAGTGCAAGAATAGAGTATTAAAACATCTCATTAAAACTCTAGTTGGTACTATCTTTTACCAACACATGGTAAACAAGTTAAATTTTCCATTCTTGTTAAATTGGGCATGAATTCTTTATAAGCCAATCTTCATTGACTATGCACATTCTTTGATTATATGCATAATATATAGTTCTTGGGGGCATACATTCATAATCCAATATTGGCATAAACCAATACATGTTAAAACTTCATTCTTATCAAACACTGAGGATTTGACATTCTAATGCGTTGCTTATGTAGTTTACTTTGAACATACCCTTCTTCTTCTTTATTTCCTACTTTCTTGATGAAATCTTGAGCATTATGCATACTACTAATAGCGGAAATAGGGAGAACTAGGGAGATTAACATTCAACAATTTCATTGGGAACAACTCTAGTTTCGGTTTTCTTGGATTCCATACATTTGAAAAAACCTCCTTTACCCTCACCACATGATATAAAAAACACTTGCTATCATCTTACAAGCCTTTAAAAACGAATTAATTTGACTCCTTGGTAAAGAATTTCCCCCTTTCCATTCTAAGATGGGTCAATTCAAAACATCCGGAAGTATATCAAACTTCCTAGCTACCAAAGGTGTAAGGAAAGAAAGAGTATCACCTAGGTCATGAAAAGTATAAACATTAACATAGAAAACTAATTACATATCTGTCATAATGTCGAGCGAGATTTCTTGTTTACACCTATCCTTAAGTGCATAGAACGGTTCCTTTTTGGAGCTTCATAATTAGGCCCGCTTGGTTGAGCTTGGTCATTACTCTTGCCTTGACCTCTCACATTGGGACAATCCTTCACCATATGGCCACTTTTGCCACAGCCATAGTAAAATTTAGTCCCAACAAGACATTCACCCACATTTTTATTATCACACTTACCACAAGTTGGTATCTCTTTTGGTGTATCAAGATTTATTTAATCTTGAGGGTTAGGACTAGAACCTCTATCATTGAAATTCTTGAAGAAATTAGAAGGAACTTTGTTTGAAAACCTCTTCTTAAACTTAGGCTTGTCTTGAACATCAATCCTACTCTTAGAAGAACTACCTTCAAAAGATTATTCCTTCTTTCCTTCCCTATTCCTCTTCCTTAGATGACTTTCATCTACTGTATGAGCATGAACCGTTAACCTAGAAAGATCCATATTATCGTGAAGCATGGATGCATGACATTCTTCTACAAGCTCTTCGCACACGCCCATTACAAGAAAGGGATTAGATGTTAAAAGACACATAGTGTCAAATCTCTAAAGGCACGACATAGGAGTATCAAGAAAAGAGAAGTTTCCTAACCATCACATAGCCTCTCATCCATAATTGTGGTGTGTCTCACAACCATGAACAAGACAGTAGGTAATGTTGTTTAGTCAGACATTGACCCTAAGGATATTTAACCTCATGGTATGATACCAAGTTTGTCACTATCGGATTTTGGAATACAAATGAGACTGACGTCGTTAACCTCCAAGAGGTCGCAGACAAGCCTCTTCTTATCTTTCATCACAATCATACAGTTAAAGTTTTAGGAAAATTAAATTTTTTTAATATAATAATGAAGTATACTTAGACTTCATACTTAAGATTTATAAAAAGATACGATATTCTAAAACTATTGTCTCACATATATAAAACCATCTAAAGAGTACAAATCTGGACTTAGCCAATAACAGTTAGTATGCCATATAGGTCTTATTACAAAAGAATGCAAAGACCACAACGGAAATAGCCTATTCTTAAAACTACTAAAAATCTACGTAAGCTAGTATATGAAAGATAGCATCCCCGAACATGACGACCTGCATCAATGTAATGGGGTTAGTACGCCACATGTTCTAAGTATGAGTATATGCACATAACACATATGGACATGCATGAAAAAGAATCATTTATCATATCTTTCGAAAACATGCCAAGGCATATAAAAATCTTCAATGAAGATACGATATAACATATAAAAGATAAGGATTTCATTGTTTCAAACATGATCATAAAGTCACGTTAACAATTCGTATATATGAAATCATATAAACATAACATACGAAACACTTAACAATGATCACATACCCAACCTACAAGTGCAATGGTCATGTGAAGCCCCATAACCCCACAAAACTAGGTAGATAAGATAGGAGACAATGAGTAAAATTTTGCTTCATATAACTTGTAACATAATTAGTCATCACTTCATATGACAATATAAACAACTAACATATTCATCATAATAGGCAACATTCATGTATGAGTAACATCATATATCAAAAAGATATATCTTTCATATCATCATATTACTTAAGAACAATCTCCCAAGACTTCCCTTAGAGTCAATTTGTGCAATGTCTAGGTAGTGTCCCATACCACTACTTATACTAAGACAACTCTGAAAGTAACTCTAACCAACGTTCATTTACTTGTATTTCGTTTTAGATGATGGAACATACGCATTGACCGACATAGACCATGTGAACTAAAAATTGAATCTGGTGTCATGAAACCCCACACCGAAAAAGGTGGTCTACCGGCCAAAATCTAGGTGGATCCACTAGTTAGTATCATATGGTGGCTACATAGTTCATGAATTAGGATATGTATTAGAGGCCCATAGTTGCACATTACATGTCAGCCTCAATCTCATAAGAATAACTGTGAACCTACCTTCCCAAAGGGAAGGGACACTTCCCATATATACTTCATTGGTGATTAGCTTATGTCCCTTTTCTTGAAATAAAATTTAATTTATTTTTCATAATAAACATATCATAGTTCATAGGATATTATATTCATGTATAACATGATTATGAGATCTTTTGTGAGATTAACATAACATAATTAGCTTTTATAAAACATAAAAGGGATATGATAAACTTGCATATTCGTGTTCTTTTCATGATGTCACAATTTACATGTTCATAGCCAGCATATTCACATAGAAAAATCATGTATACTTTACATAACATATCATCACAACTTATAGGCTAACATAAACATCTTAGAGTAATCACAATTTTAGAAGAGTTACCTCTTGTTTCCAAGGACCTTATTCATCATGCGATATTCATCATAATACTTAGTGAAATACTCAATAACATAATAAATAAGAACTCAAAAAATCATGTACAAGATCATTACATAGCATAGGAGAGGGTAAACAGGTCATTAAAGGTTCATTCAAACATTAAATTCTAACCTTAACGTTTATATGTTATCACATCATAGAAAAAAATCATATGAAACCATCATATAGGTAAGAATGTGCTTCACACTAAATACAAATATAATTAGCACCATACTCATTAATTTGTGTGGAATAGTGTATAGAAAACACATACTTTTCATTGAAAACCATAAATCTAGGGTTAGAAAGGAAATCCATTTTGTAGAGTAAAATCCCTAGAATTGAAGTTCTTGAAAACATATCTTTAACGTATCTGTTGGGGAATAGAATCCAACGAGTTAAAACCCATACTTAATAGATGAAGAATCAACGAATTCTTGATTGGAAACTTCGAAACTTCGTCTTCTCTTTTAATCTTTTCTTGTTCTTCAATGGAGTTTGGAAAAGAGAGCGCTCTTGAGATATTAAGAGAATTTCGTTTGATTCTGATTTGGGACGTCTAAATGTGGTCTAAAACTGAACTAAAAAAATTATATATAAGTCCCAATACATACCCTAAAAACACTCCACTTAAATTACCTAAAACACCCCTCCTAAATTGACTACAACTAGGAAATGTTAGACTTAGGGTATCGGGTTTTGACTAGAAATTAGGTTAATTAATTAAATTTCTAATTTAATTAATTTAGTGACCTAGGGTAATTAATAATGTACCTCTAAGTTTTTAAGACCATAAAAAACCCTTTTGGACCATCCTAGGTTAGGTACGAGGATGTTTCTTTAGTTAGTTATTCGGTTAGTGTCACCCAATTAGATCTTAGGTTGTCGGGTGCACTTGTTAGTTTATTTTTGTTTGTCCATGGTTACTTAGTTATTTTGGTAAGTTATCTAGGGCCTAGGAATTTTTAGGAAGATATTCCCCATGTTGCTTGGACCGCCCGTGCGTCTGCCCTCACCGCCGTAACCAAATTCGGTTTGGCTTGTTTTGTTGTCTCTTGGCCGGCAGCACATGTGCTTGAACGTGTGTTGTTGTGCCTTATTGTTGTACCAAATATACTCACTATGTCCTTTGTCATTGCTTAATCTACATTGCCATTTTATATTTTTATGTGCTATGGTACCTAGGCATGACTCTTGAATGCCTCTTACCTAATTTGCACAACTAAGAAATTAATATTTTAGCTTTGGGTCTTCATTGCAGGTGTAATTCCTTAATAATTTTAGATTGGGGCATTTGAAGCAAAGTGTATTTTAAGTCTGTTAATACTTAGAAATTGGTTAACACCCTTAAACCAATATTTTCTAACTTTCCCAATATTACTAAATATTGGACAATGGGATGCCTATATACCTTAATACATATTCTTAATACCTAATAGGCTCTTCACTAGACAAGTATATTTTCTACGAACATAATTTTAAGCGTTATTAAATAGATTAAGCTCTAGTCTAATTTATGGAATTTCAGGAGTGTTACAGAGACCATATGCACACATATCATGAACATGTGCTAAAAAGAGACATTTCATTAAATATGCAATTTACTTGGAAAACTTTTATGAACATTCAAAAAGAACATACCAATCAATTAGACATTCATTAAGTGATAGGCATGTACATCACAAGACCAACTATATAAAGCATAGTCAAGTAATTAACATATAAACATACTTGAGTATATAATCAAGTTTACCCTATCATCAAATTATAACTTCAACAAGCATGAGTAAGAGTTCATTGTAACATAACCAAGGTAAGATAATTACCATGAACCCCTATCAAGTAAACATGTGCAATGACAAACAAAACCCCATAGCCTTACTCAATCAAGTAACCCAGAAAGAATCATGACGAATATCCTACTTCACATAGTATAGCATTTAGGAGTACATATCTTCATACATTAACAATGTAGATAAACAAATTTTGATAAGTGAAACTAATCAACATATACTATCCGCAATGTCCAAGTTCATCATATACATATCATGCATCATTATAAGCATATACATACATAATAACAACCTTCTAAAGTTCCCTTCAAGTCAAACTATTGCAAGGCATATGTAGAGTCCCATACCCCTACCTAAGCTATGTTTATATCTCAAGTCACCCTAGTTGGTTTGTAATTCATTACTTCATTTTAGTATTGGCAACACTTTCCTTAAACGACATAGACTACAAGAGCTAATTGTGGAATCTGGTATAGCAAAACCTTACATCGAAGGAAGGTAGTCTACCGGCGAAAGTAAAACCCAATATAAACGTAGCTTTCTAGGTGGATCCACTATCTAGTCTTCCTATGGGCGAAACATAGTTCAAGAAGTAAGAGATAGGTACAGTCCATATATATACCTGTTGGCAATTGGGCCCCTTTCATGGTAATCCCATAGATGAGTATCCCTCATATCAGGGTCAATGCCTCATGCGGAACTATACAGTGAATCTTCTTCTATGGAAAGTCATCACCTCTCATTGTCAAGTTCACTCGGTGCTAAGATAATTCCATTTTTGAAATGTTATTAATGTATTTATTAATCAACATAACATAATGTAGGTCATATGGTCTAACCCTTGTATAAAAAACATCATCATCATAGCTCCATAAGAATTCCATGAGTATGGTCTTTTCATTACAATTCATATATGTGGGGTTAGATCATATACATCTTAACGAACACTTCTGTAGCACTTCTAAAATCTAAGACTTGTTATAGAACCTAACATGAGTGTCATAAGGTTTATATACTGTTTTAAGGTCCATTTGAATGAATATATGTCATTTAGGAAGTCTAGCAATCAAAACGTCCATGAACGTCCATGAAGTCCGGAAACTAGTTCATTAAGATACTAGTGTGCCTTAGCCTATTTGACTAGATTTTAGGAGTTGGAAAATGATGAAAATTGGTGGAAGGTGTATAACATGTATAATAGTTAATTCATAGCAGAAACGTCTGGGCATGACTTCCAAAGAACAACCAAGGGACCTTAAGGAGGATCCTTGCATTTTGGGTCAAAGAACTGCCCAAGGTTGTGTGACCACAATTAGTGTTAGACGATCCATGTGTCAATAGACAGGAGTATCGATTGACTAATCTATGAACACTTAGTTATTTCACCCAAGACTGATTTTGGACCAGTCTCTGAAATAAACAATGGACCAACAGGACAAACGGTCCTGTGGCAGTCATCTTACAGACGGACAATCGATCAAGGTCTCGTTTGTTAGGGCTTAAGTTGTGGCACGTTTTTACGTTGGCTTCCATTAATTAAATAAAGTGTTAATTAATTAGTTGGGGAATTAGGGAGGTATAATTAAGTTAGTTAAATCCCTATATAAAGCCCTAACCTTATTAGATTAACCTAAACTCTTATAATACCCAAACCCAAAACTCTCTTCCTTCTCTCTTCTTGCTCCCTATAGTGAAGAACTCCATTGAAGACCAAGCTAGGAGAAGGTTTAAGGGTTGCAAAAAGTCGATTTCCTCCATTAGTGTTCATCAATTTGCAAGGTATGTGATCTCTTTCACCTTTGAGACCTCTTTCCTCAAAGGATTCCATCAAATTGATTTCAAAAGTTGAGTTTCCATATGAGTTTTCATCCAATACGAAATTGATGTTATGAATTAATTTATTAATGAATTATTTTTGATAATATGAATATATTAACATGTATTTTAACTCAATTATGTTATATCTTGATGGATTGGTCTAGTTTATAGAATATGATCTTTACCCCTTTACCCTAGGTTGTGATCTAGATGTGAATTGACCAATTTGGTTCAATTGAATTGGTTATTTGTTAAATTACTATTTATGATATAATTGTATCAATCATGAACAATTTAGGATTAATTATGGTCTTATCATGCTAGTTCAAGAGTAATTGCTTTAGATTATCACTTTGATCGATGTATCTTATATTATGTTATGAACTATTATTGGATTGTGATATAGTGATTCAATTAGTGTTGTTATCATGTTGGTTATGGATATATGATGATACTACATCCTAATTGTGTTGAGTAAGGGGTGATGGTAAGACCTTGCTGATGAATTATGAAGGAGACTTTCTAGGTCTTTTGATCCCTATTCTTTACTTCAGTTATGGTTAATTGTTATTAAGTGATAATATTTTATTGGAGTAGGTCTTGTATTAGGATTTATTGGGCTGGTATAATGTTGAATTAAAATTTCTTGACTATGGTTTGTGATATGTTAACTAAGATGTAAATTTTATGAGTATGGTGAATGATTTACCAATGTGCGTTATAATTAAGTGATATGTAAATATGCTAACCTCACTTATAAGAATTGTAATGAAAGACTTATACTCATGCAATTCTCATCGAGCTTTTATGATAATGATTTTAATTCAAGGGTTAGACCATATGACATACACTAAGCTATGATGATTAACATATACATTAAAGACATTTCAAAAAGGGACTATAGCTTAGCACCGAGTGAACTAGAGTGAGGAGTGTCCCTTCCCACTAAGGGAAGGAAGGATCACTAATGTACTTTTGATATTGGAGAATACAATTCATGTAGCAAACAAAGGGTCCAACAATATCTCGTAGTTCTTGAACTATGTTGCCCCCACTGAAATATATCTAGTTTATCCACGTAGTTTCTATGTTCATGTTTTGGTACTACATTGGAAAGTAGTCCGCCTTCTTTCAATGTAGGGTTCCATGACACCGGATTCCACATTAGCTCTTGTGGTCTATGTTTGTTAGGGAAAGATGTTACCAAAAGGATAATATGAAATAAATGAATGGACTCTAACTAGGATAACCTAAGTGGTTTATCTTAATTTAAGTAGGGGTATGTGACTCTACCTAAACATTTCACTAGATAGTTTATGTATGAATACACTTATAATGGTACATGATATACATATATATATATATATATATATATATATATGATGAACTTGCACATTGTTTATTGTTGTCACTTATGAATACGTATTGGTCTACATTGTTATAATATGATGCTATGTAATCTTAGATGCTATGATATGTGAAGTAGGAGGTTGGTCATGATTCGTGGTTTGTTACTTGATAGAGTAGGTTATGGGGCTTTGCTTAGTAATTGCAATTATTGACTTGATAGGGGTTGTGGGTAATTTTCTTGCTTTAGTTATGTTGTAATGAACTCTTATTCATGATTGTGGTTATTTATGACTTGATGATATAGTTACTTGACTATGTACTCAGTTACATGATAAGCATGTTGAATTGACTAGTTTGGATGTTGTTCGTCTTTTGATGTACATTACTATGACTAAATGAATGTCTTAATGATTGTCATGATCTTATTGAGTGTGCATAAAGGTTTTAAATTAAATTCCATATTTAAGGAAATGTCCCCTTTTAGCATGTTTTCACGATATGTGTGCACATGGTCCCATACTTAGTATTAGTGGTGTACTAAAATTTCTTCCTTTTCCTCAACATTTTATGTTCCGGTCGTTGAAGGACATTTTTGAGATGACTTTGAAGAAGACTTGGAGTTCTCAATCATCCAATTTGGGTAGGTCATCCCTTTCCGAGGGCAATGCCACTATCAAGCCAATGATGTTGCTTTAGTTTTAAGAATCTTATGATCTTTCATTTTTATTTGTATATTGATCATTTTATGACCTATTTGTGGTCTTGTTTCATTGATGTATGGGCTAGGCCCAATTTAATATACTCTTATTAGATGTTTATGAAATGAGACGACTATTTGAGACTATGTTATGGTCTATATATCTTTGTGCAATAAAGGCAGAAGACTAAATAATCTACCTTTATGAAGGGTCTATGTTTACTCGATATATATATATATATATATATATATACTATGTGTATGCAAACCTCAATGGATATGTAGTAAAAAGTTTTAAATTTCCTATAATTCTTACCTATGAATGTAATGATGTTAGCTAAGAGGCTAGAAAAGAGGAAGAAGACCCCGTGGTGGATGAGTAGGTTGTTGCAAAAAAGATGTATAGAAATTGTTCTATAATGTTGCCCAATAGAGTTACTTATGTTGAACTAGTTGAACTTGATATATTTGATTTTGATGTCATATTGGGTATGGTTTTGTTGCATGCTTCTTTGCCTATATAGATTGTACAATGAGGGTGGTGAAGTTTAACTTACAAAATCAGCCCATTTTAGAATAGAAGGGGGAAGTTCTATTCCTAGAGGTCGTATGATCTCTTGTTTGAAATCTTCTAAAATGATCTTTGAGGGGTGTTTATACCAAATAGTAAGAGTCTAAGATATATACTCTGAAGTTCCTCCCATTGCGTCGGTCGCAGTAATGAGGGAATTTCTTAATGTCTTTCCTAATGATCTTCTCGGTATTCCTCCTTAACATAAAATTGATTTTTGTATTGATATGTTACCGGATACGAATCCTATTTTAATTCCTCTTTATCAGATGACTCTGGCCAAATTCAAGGAGTTGAACACTCAACTCAAAGATTTACTAGACAAGGGTTTCATTCGACCTAGTATTTCTTCATCGGGTGCTTCGGTATTGTTTGTGTAGAAGACAGATGGTTCCCTTAGGATGTGCATTGATTACCGCCAACTCCATAATGTCATTATTAAGAATAAATATCCTCTCTCTCGGATTGACGACTTGTTTGATCAACTCCGAGAGGCAAGATACTTTTCTAAGATTGACTTGAGGTCGGGGTATCACCAACTTAGGTAAGAGGTGAGGATGTACCAAAAATGGCATTTCGGACTAGATATGGTCATTATGAGTTTGTAGTAATGTCCTTTCATCTCACTAATACCCAAACGACATATATGGATCTCAGGAGTTTAGTGTTTCAAAGTTACCTAGATTCATTTGTCATTGTCTTCATTGATCACATCATGGTTTATTCAAAAAATGAGGGCGATCACATGAACCATTTGAGGGTGGAGTTACAAGTGCTTAAGGTGAACAAATTATTTGTCAATTATTGCAAATGTGAATTTTGGTTTAGGTTAGTGGCATTTCTTTTTCATAACATCTCTAGTGAGAGAGTTGAGGTTGATCTAAGGAAAACCGAGGCGGTTAAGAATTGCCCTAGATCATTGACTCTAACCGACATTAAGAGTTTCTTCGGTCTAGCGGGTTATTATCAGATGTTTATAAGAAATTTATGTGGTCGGAGGCATGGGAGAGAAGCTTCCATATCTTAAAAGATATGCTTACTTCCGCTCTTGTGTTGAGATTACATGAGGGTACCAATAGAATTGTTGTATATTTATGATACATCCCAAGTGGGTTTAGGGTGTGTGCTTATGCAACATAGGAAACTGGTAGCCTATGCTTCTAATAAAGTGAAGTTGAAAGAGAGAAACTATCCAACTCATGATCTGGAGTTAGCAACCGTAATTTTTTCCTTAAAGATATGGAGGCATTACTTGTATTGTGTGCATTTTGATGTGTATACCGACCACAAGAGTCTCCAATATCTGTTTAATAAAAAAGAGTTGAATCTCTGACAAAGAAAGTGGTTGGAATTCTTGAATAATTACGATATAAGTGCTCTTTATCAACTTGACAAGGCCAATGTTGTTGCAAAATCTCTAAGTCATATGACCATGGGTAGTGTGTCTCATGTAGATGAACCCAAAAAATACCTAGTGAAAAATGTTCATAGGTTTGCTAGATTTGGTGTAAGGTTGGAAGGTTCTCCGAATGGTAGTATTATGTTCCATCATAAGTCCGAGTAATCTTTGTCATTGAGGTGAAGCCAAAAAAACACCTTGATCGACCATTGATGGATTTTAAGGAGTCGATTCTTGGTAAGCTTAGTGAGTCATTCTCCTTTGGGGCAAGAATGGTGTCTTAAGATATCAAGGAGGTTCTACGTTCCCAATATAGATGGTTTGAGGAATGGGATCTTTGAGAAAGCTCATGGGTCCTGTTAATCAATTCATCCGGGTTCGACAAAGATGTACCGTGACCTTAGGTAAGTGTTTTGGTATGAAGGTTTGAATGAGGACATAGCGGAATTTGTTGCAAAAGTGTCCAAATTTCCAAAAAGTTAAAGTCGAACATCAAAAGTCGGGTGGTTTACTTCATGCAATCCAAGTTCCAATTAATAAGTGGGAAGACATCAATATGTATTTTGTGATACGTTTTCCTCGGAAACAAAAGTAATATGACTCTACATCGGTGGTTGTGGATAGGTTGACCAAATTCGATCATTTACTTCCAATAAAGTCTACCTATTCGGTAGCGGATTATGCAAGGATCTTCATAGATGAGACTGTGTGTTGCCATGGTATTCCGTTACTCAGCATATTAGATAGCATTGCACAATGCACATCTAGGTTTTGTAGGTCATTCAAAGAAAGTTTGGGTACAAAGGTGAAGCTAAGCACGATTTTTTCATCCCAAACGGAAGGTCAAGCGCTGCGTACTATTCAAACCCTTGAGCATATTCCTAGGTCTTGTATTATTGATTTTATGGGAAATTGCGATAAGCATTTTCCTTTGGAGGAGTTTGCTTACAATAATAGTTTCCATTCATCCTTATCCATGACTCCTTATGAAGCCTTGTATGGTAGGAGGTGTAGATATCCTATTGGATTGTTTGAAGTGTGTGAGTCTTCACTTTTGGGTCCCGATTTGATAGATAAGACTTTGGATGTAGATATCCTATTGGATTGTTTGAAGTGTGTGAGTCTTCACTTTTGGGTCCCGATTTGATAGATAAGACTTTGGAGAAGGTTCTTCTAATAAGGAATCGGTTGCAAACCGACTATTGTCGGAAAAAGTCTTATTCCGATCATACGAGAAGGGAATTAGAGTTTGAAGAGGGTGATAAAGTGTACTTAAAATTTTTGCCTCTGCAAGAGGTTGTTACATTTGGCAATAAAGGGAAGTCGAGTGCTCGTTATGTGGGTCACTATGAAATCTTGCTAAAAGCTGTAATATAGCCTTGTGAATTGGCTTTGGTTCATCCGGTTTTCCATTTTCCCATACTTAATAAGTGTATCGGTGATCCCGAGTCTATTCTTCCTATTAAGGGTCTTGGTGTGAAGGATAACCTCTCTTTTGATGAGGTTGCGGTTCTGTCCTTCATAGGCAAGTAAAGAAATTGAGGAACAAAGAGGTGGTTTGTGTCAAGGTTTTATGGAAGAATCACCTAGTTGAGGGTGCAACATGGGAGGCAAAGGCCGACATCAAGTCCCGTTACCGTCTATTTGATGACTAAGGTAAGTTGTTGTTATGAATAATGAAATAATGACTAAAAATTTAGAAGTTACAGTGAAATTATGCATTTGGACTTGAAATTTTGCAATTTTGCTTGTTTGAGTCATGTTGTGCGCTTTTAAATCATGAGACTTTATGAAATGGTATGTAGCATGTTGATAAGTTAAGATTTGGCATAATTGATTCATATATGATATGTTGAGCTCATTAGTTGTTTTGAGAAGGAAGTTCCTCATAATGTTATTTTGAGCCTTATGTGTGGTAATTTGATCTTTTGAATTGCCTTGTGTAAATGATATTATGATGAGATTTTAGTGTCATTCAGAGACAAATGTTCCTAAAGGGGGGGGGGATAATGTAACACTTTGAAAATTTAAGACGTGTTCTAGAGACTACATGAGTGTCAAAAGGTTTAGACACTATTTTAAGGTCCATTTGAATAAATATAAGTCATTTAGGAATTCTAGAAACCAAAAGGTCCAAGAATGTAAAACTAGGTTAGTGAGGTATAGCTTGCCTTAGCCTATTTGATTAGCTTTGAGGAGTCGAAAGATAATGTAAATTGGTGAAAGGGTGTCTAACATGTATTACAGTTAATTCATATTCAAAACCTACGTGCACGACTCCTGAAGGACCAACCAAGGGCCGTTGAGGAGGAACTTTGTGATTGGGTTAAAAGGACTGCTCAAGGTAGTGTGACCATGATTAAAGGTCGATAATCCATGTATCAACCGATGAGGGCGTCGATTGCCTCATATATGAACACTTAATAATTTTCCCCATGACTGGTTTTTGACCAGTCTCTGACAAAAACAACGGACCAACAGGACGAAGTGTAACATTACTGAAAATCATATATCTAGTGAAGATCCAGTAAGTCCGTGATAATACGTATTGGGGATACATATGCATTCCCATCCCGTATATTGAGAAATATTTGGCATATTATAGAAAAATGGCTAAGGGGGTTAGCCAATTTATATATATACCCAAAAAAGAAAAATATAGTCCAAGCTTGTTTATAAATGTACCTGCAAAGAAGACCCTAAGCTAAAATAAATTGTGATAATTATCTCTAAGATACATATTAGGTACTAGGCATGCAAGTGTCAAACCTAGTACCATAGTACATAACCATTTAAATTATCATCTAGAGTAAGCAGTTTCCAAGGACATAGTGCGGATCCTTGGGACAATAAGTAATTATTCCCAAAGCAACCATAAATAATAGTTAGTTAGGAATGTATAACCAACCCATGTGCAAGCACATGTGCAAAACATGTGAAGAAGCACCAAAAGAGGACAAAAACGTGAAAAAGGGACCCCTTCAATTATAGAATCTAACCTACTTCCCTATATAGCTACCAAACCTAGTACCAAATTAAATAAACTAATTAGTGCACCCGACAACCTAGGACCAAAACCGGGTTGACACTAACCTAGTACTAATTAAAGAGATAACCTAGTACCTAACCTAGGATAGTCCAAAATGTTAGTCATGGTCCTAAAAACATAGGGTTAAATTAGTATTTAGCATAGGTTACTCAATTAATTAATTTAGAAAATTAATTAATTAATTTAAAAGGGCTAAGATTGATACTACAAAGGAAATTTTCAGATTCCGGTTAAGAGAAGAAAGGGTACCTAACCTAAGATTGTCCAAAGAGTTTGTTAAGGTCCTAAAAAACTAGGATACTTTAGTAATTACCCTAGGCTACATAATTAATTAATTTAGAAGCTTAATTAATTAATTTAAAGGGGTAAAACCGAAATCACAAAGCAATTTCCAGATTTTGGTTAAAACGAGAAAAAGACAACCTAGTACCTAACCTAGGATGGTTCAAATGATTGGTTATGATCCTAAGGACTTAAGGGAACATTAGTAATTATCTTAGGTCACATAATTAAGTAAATTATAAATTTAATTAATTAGTTTAAATTATCAAAACGAAATTCTGATACTAACCTAGTACAACTCAAGAAACATCCTAGTACCTAACGTAGGGTCCAAAAGGGTTAATTTTGGTTCTAATGAGTTGACGATACTTTAGTACTTATCCTACATACCTAAATTAATTAAATTAAGGACTTTATTGACTAACATAAAGTCAAAATGTTTACCAAAACCATAGTCAACACCAATTTCAAGATTTGACTAAGTGTTATGTTCTCCTATGTTTAGTAAACTTAGGAGGGACGTTTTGGTAATTGTTTAATTAATTTATTTAATTAACTTATTAAACTCTAAGTTTAATAAGTCAAGGTCACTTCCTAAACCTAAAAACCACGTTCAAACTCAAACAAATGCACGACTAAAACAAGAAAACAAGCGTGAGAAAAACATTGAACAAAACGCAAGAAAAAAAAGAGAAAATTTCTTAGACGATTCTTCAAGGTTTCTTCAAGGTTCTTTCAAAGTGGTCTTCGTATATTATGTTTTACTTAAGTGATGGGTTTCTTTCCTGGACTTATTTCTCCAAGAGAACTTTCTTTCGAATGATTCAAAGATCATGAAAACTACGGTTGTTTCCCGTCGTTCTTGTCGAACTCCTTTCCCTAGTATCCTTGTTACAATTTCAATGTGGAATAGGTTAGAAATCATGTTGTTGGTATGTGGTTCTGCTGTTCTTAACATGTATTGTTCTTGAATGATGATTATCGAATGAACTTATGAACTCGTAATTGCGTAAAGTTAATCTTATCATGATAATTAAGGATCGATAATATGCTAAGTTAAGTTCGTGATGTGTTAAGTGAATATATGTCTTTGGCTGAATGTTGACTTGCTATTGTTGTGATATTATGAAGATGTTAAAGCCATCAAATTGTATTATAATGCTGTCCAATATGTTCTTAAAATGTTACACTAAAATCCATAAACTAAGAATTGTCTCAAAGACATCTATGAAATCATATCTTGAAGAAATTGGCTATCTGGTTCAAATAAATTTGGCTAAATCTATTCGGTCAAAATGAATGTATGGTAATGTATAGGAACTTATGTAAATTATTAAAATATTTGCTAAGGTTTCATACATATTGCAATTTAAATATGAACATATGTAAAAATTTGCTTATGCCAAAAAGAATGAATTTGTTAGTCTAACATCCAAAATCTTGAGCCAATACTATTTATATGACAATTCTTGTGTAGTAAGAGTATCAAATATATATTAAGCACTTCTAATGTAATATCAATGAAGAAATAAACAAGGGAATGACATTGATTGGGACAACTACAAACATGCTCCACAAGACTTAACAATGAACACATGAAAATCATTGAATGAAGTGTTCATCGTCCATAAATGGTAATATGAAGCTAAAACACTAATGTAAGTAAGTAACGTGAGCTATAACTAATTAAAGGGGTCTAAATTAAGTTAGTGACCTGAATAGGGTGTTGAAGGAAGTGAGACAAGTCTTACTTACACCAAAGCTAATTTGTTAAAAGAATACTCACGAATCAAGGTGTTAGAATGTGTGAAATTCGTTTCATTAACACCTTAGGATGATATGTAAGGACAATTCACATTCATCAATGTAAATTAAGGATCATATGAAAGAACAATTCACATTTCATCAATGTACAGTAAGGATGACTTGTCATAAATAGAGTGAGTAGATCTCAATCTAGAAGCAAGCCTCTATAATGCTTCAGTCAACACATGATGAAATGAACATTCACGTAAAAAGGGATGAGTAACTAAGATGTATGTAATGAAATGATGAAACCCTAGAAGGGTAAAGTAAGCGTGCGAAACACACTAAACGTCCAAGTGCATTGGCATATGACGAAACAAACATTCACGTAAAAAGGATGAGTAATTATGTTAAAAAAATGTGCTAATGTTAATGAATGTGGTGACAATATGATAAAAATGCTAATTTGAAAGATGAGTGCAATCTTTGTCAATATTGGGCATTGGGGTGCCTATGTACCCCTAAAAGGCTATACTAAGGGCATACTGGCTTTTCATTTGACATATAATTTTCCAGAATCTTATAGGTACATAGTTTCTATCTTATGGATGTGAAGTGCGTCACAATCATGACTTGGAGACTACGCGAAGATAGGAAATTCTCCCTTCTTCTACTCTTTATCGTGATATCTAGAGCTTTGACATTTTGTGTCATTATAAGTATCTAACTTCCTTCTTGTGTGAACGCGTAGAAGAATACACAATGAATTAGGATGGCCAAGTGGTCTAAGGCGCCAGGCTCAAGATCTTGCCTTATAAGGAAGGGGCCATAATGGAAATGCCTAACGTGGAAGAAAGACGTGAGGTGAGTGTGGCTATTCGCATAGAGGTGAATGCATGGTAATGTCTAAAATCCATCTATGAGTATTAACGAGGAGGATAAGGATAAGTTTGCTGCATTCAACTCAAGAATATGACTTAGACATGACTTTTCTTCATAAGTGTTATGCTATAATAAACTATAGAAATAAGGTAGTAAGGCTTCAGTTTACGAATAAGTTGGGTTAAAATGAGAATGGTGTGATTCAAATCGAACCGGTCAAGGCATATGCTCAGCCTCGGTCAAATGTTGTAGTCGACCCCCACAATGATAAATTGATTCTATGCGTTGAGCGGAATAGAGGAACAAGAGAAGTACGCAGATGTGGATAGTAACTTGCTTGTCTTTTTTTTTTTTGCGTGTATGCATTATTTTATCCACGATCTACTTTTTCTATGCTTACTCCTTTGTTGGATAATAAATTTTATTTACTTCTTGAGATCTTACATGAAACGTTTCTAGTAAGTACTCTCATAGAAGACAATTTTAAGGCCGAATGGTATGCATAGAAGTTGATGGCAAAGTGTCATGTACCTTTGTACTTAAGTTGGGCGTCATTAGGTTCAAATCTTAAGGACAACAAGATCTTATCTTCGAGGTTATATATACTCTTCCTATGTCTGGTTTATGTTTAAGAAACTCTAAGTTTATGTTTTTAAGTGGATTTTGTGTTGTAAGTCCCTAATCATATGTCTTACAATAGAACTATGTTAGTTAAAAAGAAATTATGTTGCATTTTATGTTGCTGTTTTTGTGTAGCATAGGCATGTTTTTTGTATTGCATTATTTGTGATGTTCATTAAGTTAAGTGTGATTGAGATGGAAATTCCCCAATCTTAATTATGAAACTTAAGATAAGCTTGAATGATATGAATCATCCAAATATGTGTGAATCAGATATCCACAAAGGAGAAAAGTTTGAGCGTGATAAAATAACTTTCGAAAATCACCCTCTTCTTTTAAATGATGTGTAAGTGTCATTCGGGGACGAATGTTCCTAAGGGGGGTATAATATAACATTCTGGAAAATGATATGTCGTGTGAATTGCCAGGAAGTACCTTAGAATACGTATTGGGAATACATAGGCATTTCAATGCCCCATATAGAGAAATATTGGGCATAGTATAGAAATGTCTAAAGGGTGTTAACCATTTTCAATATACACCCAAATAAGAAAAATATACTCATGGCTTGTTTAGAAATGTACCTGCAAAGAAGACCATAAGCTGAAATAAATTATGATAATTATCTCCAACGTACATATTAGGTACTAGGAATCCAAGTATCAAACCTAGTACCATACTACATAACAATTTGAAATGATCATGAAGAGTAAGTAGTGCCCAAGGACATAGTGAGGATCCTTAGGACAATAAGTAAAAATTCCCAAAGGAACCATAAACAATAGTTAGATTGTAAAGTACAACCAACCCATGTGCAAGCACATGTGCAAAACATGTGAAGAAGCACAAAAGGAGGGGACTACCCTATCCGAATTCTATTACGGTAGTTAAGGGGACAAAAACGTGGACAAGGGACCCCTCCATGTTGGGCATAACTTCGTAACAAATTATAGACTCTGACCTACTTCTTTAAATATCTAAATAAACTAGGACTAAATGGAATAAACTAATTAGTGCACCAGACAACCTAGGACGAAAACCAGGTTGACACTAACCTAGTACAAGTTAAGGAGACAACCTAGTACCGAAACTAGGATGGTCCAAAAAGTTAGTTATGGTCCTAAAAACTGACGGGTAATTTAGTATTTCCCATAGTTTACTTAATTAATTAAATTAGAAAATTAATTAATTAATTTAAAAGGGCTAAAAGTTAAACTAAAAATGAAATTTTCAGATTCCAGTTAAGACAAGAAAGGGACAACCTACTACCTAACTTAGTATTGTCCAAAGAGTTAGTTAAGGTTCTAAAAGACCTAGGGATACTTTATTAATTACCCTAGGATACTAAATTAAATAATTTATCAACTTAATTAATTAATTTAAAGAGACAAAACCGAAATCACAAAGCAATATCCACATTTCGGTTAAAACGAGAAAATGACAACCTAGTACCTAACTTATGATGGTTAAAAGGATTGGTTATGGTCATAACAACGTTAGGGAACTTTAGTAATTACCTTAGTTCACCTAATTAAGTAAATTATCAATTTAATTAATTAGTTTAAATCATCTAAAAGAAATTCTTACACTAACCTAGTACAACTCAAGAAATATCATTGTACTTAACCTAGGATGGTCCAAAAGGGTTAATTTTGGTTCCAATGTCTTGTGGGTACTTTAGTACTTACCCTAGGTACCTAAATTAATTAAATTAACGATTTAATTTATTAATATAAAGTCAAAATATTTACCAAAACCATAGTCAACACCAATTTCCAAATATGACTAAGTGTTATGTTCTTCTATGTTTACTCAACTTAGGAGGGGCATTTTAGTAATTGGTTAATTAATTTATTTAATTAACTTATTAAAATCTAAGTAAAGTTCAGTTCCTAAACCTAAAAACCACGTTCAAAATCNACCAAGTTTGTCACGACCCAAAACAGGCCGCGACTGGCACCCACACTTATCCTACTATGTGAGCGAACCAACCAATCTAATCCCCAACATTTCAACCATAAATAACAAAATATAATGCGGAATACTTTAAACTCATTAATGAAAATCGATTTAATAACTTATAAAAACTCAATACTATTTATTCCCAAAACATGGAAGTCATCACCACAAGAACATCTATCCTCAAATTACTAATCTAAGAGTATCTAAGAA
>NC_028646.1:17786375-17815519 GCF_001406875.1 Solanum pennellii
TTTTCAAGATTTAGGATTCAATAGCTTCATCATGCTTATTTTATCACAATTATATAATCACATCCATACAAGCATTCAATTAAGCATATAGAAGGGTTTACAATACTACCCAATATATATCATTCACTATTAAGAGTTTACTACGCATAGCATAAGCCATAACCTACCTCCACCGAAGAATTGTGATCAAGCAATCTACTTTTCCAAGTCCTTGCCTCTTCGTTCGTCTCTCTCTCTACTCGTTCTCCCTCTCTTGTTCTTTCTATTTTTCTTATTCCAAAACCCTCTTTCTTTTACCCTAATTAGTAGATAACTAAGTATAAAAGATGAATAAAATAACCCACTTTTATTTTAAGGTTGTCTCCTTTAACCCCCAAGTAATTGAATTATTAATATTAATCCATTAACTTTATAATTATAAGCATGAAAAGTCCAAAACGCCCCTTTAAAAACTTAACAGAATTTCCGACCCGAGTGAGCTTACGGAGACTGTGACGGTCCGTCACGATTGTGACGGTCCGTCCTGCAGGTCCGTCACAAAGCTCAGAGACTTCATTTTTGTAAAAGTTCTGTGACGGCCCGTCATGCCTGAGACGGTCCGTCCTGCCATTTCGTCGCGAAGTTCAGAGAGTCGATTTCAGTACCCAATTTTCAGAATTCCAAGTGTTTTGGAACGAGACCCCCTCGACGGTCCGTCGTGGTCTTCTTAGAGTAAGTTCTACTTAAGGTATAGGTTTCTATTCTGGACTTTTCTCCAAGATAAAATTCTTTCGAACGATTCAAAGATCATGAGAACTAGGGTTGTTTCCCGTCGTTCATGTTGAACTCCTTTCCCTAGTATCCTTGTTACAATTTTAATGTTGAATAGGTGAGAAGTCATGTTGTTGGTATGTGGTGATGGCTGTAACTAAAATGTAATATTATTTAATGATAAGTCTCGAATGAACTTATGAACTTGTAATTGCGAAAATAATGTTATCATGATAATCAAGGATCGATAATATAATTTAAGTTAAGTTCGTGATCTGTTAAGTGAATATGTGTCTTTGTATTAATGTTCACTTTTTGTTGTTGTGATGGTATGAAGATGTTAAATCCATCAAATTGTAATATAATGCTGTCCAATATGTTGTTAAAATGTTACAGTAAAATCCATAAACTATGAATTGTCTCAAAGACATCTATGAAATCATATCTTGAATAAATTGGCTATCTGGTTCCAATAAAGTTGGCTAACTCTATTTGTTAAAAATGAATATATGCTAATGTTTAGGAACTTATGTAAATGATTAAAAGATTTGATAAGGGTTCATACATATTGCAATTTAAATATGAACATACGTAAAAATTTGCTTATGCCAAAAAGAATGAATTTGTTCGTTTAACATCCCAAATCTTGAGCCAATACTAATCATATGCAAATTCTTGTGTAGCAAGAGTATCAAATATATATTAAGAACTTCTAAAGTAATATCAAAGAATCCATAACCAAGGCCATGACATTTAATGGGACAACTACCAACATGCTCCACAAGAATGAACAATGAACACGTGAAACTCATTGAATGAAGTGTTCATTGTCCATATATGGTGATATGAATCTACAACACTAATGTAAGTAAGTAATGTTATTTATAACATAACTAAAGGGGCCTAAAATCAGTAAGTGACCAGAATGGGGTTTTAATGGAAGTGACACAAGTCTTACTTACACCAAAGCTAATTTGTTAAGAGAATACTCACGAATGAAGGTGTTAGAATGTGTGAAATTAGTATCATTAACACCTAAGGATTATATGTAAGGAAAATTCACATTCATAAAAGAATAATTCACATTTCATCAATGTACAGTAAGGATGATCAATCATCAATACAGTAAGTAGATCTCAATCAAGAAGCAAGCCTCCATAATGCTTGGTCAACACTAAAAGATGATGAAATGAACATTCACGTAAAAAGGTATGAGTAACTAAGACGTATTTAATGAAATAATGAAACCCTAAAAGGGTTAAGTAAAAGTGTGAAACACACTAAATGGCCAAGTGCATTGGCATATGATGAAATGAATATTCACGTAAAAGGGATGAATAATTACTAAAAGTAAATTTTCTAATGCTAATGAATGTAGTTAGAATATTATAAGAGGGTAATGTAAAATATGAGAGCAATCTCAAATGAACCTAAGTACATGTTACCAAAACGTACTCACCTATGAGAGTGTAAAGCTAATGAAGAGACCAATCAATATGCACACTCTAATAAAAGTATTGAGAGTGATCTATACTTAATAGTAATGATGAGATGAGAAATAATCTATTGAGCTATGATGTCCTCATACTAGAAGCCAACTTTCTTGACGTATGAGTTTAATGAAATGGAACTTTATACTGAGCACCGATAGTCTTGCTTTGAGTGGTGCTGCCTTCTTTTGGAAAGGGTGGAGGTTTGCGTAACTCTCATGAGATGAGAATTTCAGACATGTCGGGTATGGGTCTACTTATATATCCTAGTCTTTTAACCTATATTGCCAATATAGGGATCTAGTGGGGTTCAATTCACATGAACACTAGCATGTTGTGGGTCACATTGGCCGGTGATTCCACCTCTTTTCGGTATGTGGTAGACACTGGATTTCATGATGCTCACATGATCTATTTACGTTAAGGTTGGAGTTCCTCAATGTATGAAAGATAATGAAATGAACGATACCGAAGGTGTGTGTGCAAGACAATCAAGAGGTGAAATCAGATTCAAGTAATGACATTAAGTCATTCTTGGTCATTGTACTTCATGATCCCGATGAGAGTCTTAATCTTCATCCTAGGTATATCTGATGTTTACATCAGCCTACGAATGAATGAAATGAATAATGTGAAGTACGAATGAATGAATGAAGAAGACTATGTGTTTTCTAAAGAAGGACCTAGGGTTGATGTCCCATATATTGGGCCCTCTCTTGAGATGTCTTATGCTACATCAACGATTCCAAAATGTTATGTATGTGAAATGTGTAATATATAAAACTAAAAGTAATGAAATTAATGGCATGATAAATAGAGAATTGCTTATGAAAGGTAATGAATATATAGTGTAAAGAATGACTCACTATAAGGTAGGAAAATCATTCTTTAGTCCTTGGTTTACTTACATCGATTCATTTTGGCTATGGGACTACAATGAATCATTGCACTTGTAAGTAAAACATAGGACCGAATTAATTATTAAACAATACAACAAGAAGAAGAAAAATGAAAAATAATCTAAGTTTAAAAGAATGATCTAGTTGATGTTGTCCCTAGAGTTTCTTTCGTACTTTCATTTCGAAGTTTTTGTAATAAGGTCGTGTTTGGCAAACATATTTTGATTTATTCTTATCCTATTTCAAATAGATTCTTATTATAGATGGTTGTTATATTTATGTTGAGTTTAGTATATGATAAATTAATGAAATGACTAAATGAAGTCTATGTATACTTCATACGTTTAAAAGTTTTAAATTTTCCGCCAAAAATAACAATATAAATGTGATGAATGCAAGATGAGGCTTGTCTGCGACCTTTGAGAGGTCAAAGACGCCGCGGTTGTGATCCAGATTCCAGAATTCGGGTCGTCACATGGAGGGTCCTGTGGCCATCGTCTTATAGACAGATCATCGATTGGGGACTCGTCTGTGAGGGCCTCAGTTTATGCCCGTTTTTAAGTTGGGTTCTATTAATTAATTAAAGGTTTTTTTTATTAGTTGGGTGATTAAGGAGGTGTAATTATGTTAGTTAATCGCCTATATAAATGTCTTACCTAATTAGACTAACCTAAACTCTTCTAATTCCCAAACCCAAAACTCTATTCCTTATCTCTTCTTTCTCCCTCTAGTGAAGAAATCCATTGAATACCAAGATAGGGAGGGTTTAAGGGATGCAAAGAGTCAATTTCCTCCATCAATATTCATCTATTAGCAAATTATGTAATCTCATTCACCTTTAAGACCTCTTTCGTCAAAGGGTTCCAACAAATAGATTGGTAAAGTTGTGATTTCAAGTGGATTTTCATCCAATATGATATTGATGTTATCAATTGATATATTTGTCATTTATTTTGGATATTCTGAATAGATTAACACGTATTTAAATCAATTATGTTATGTTTTGATGAATTGTTCTACTTTATAGAAGATGACCTTTACCTCTTAACCCTAGGTTTTGATGTTGATGTGAATTGAGTAATGTTGGTTCAATTGAATTGGTTATTTGTTTAATTACTATTCAATGATGTTTTTGTATAAATCCTGACCAAATTATGATTAATTATAGCCCTATCATTCTATTTCATGAGTATTTGCTTTAGATTATGACTTTGATCTATGTATCTTATCTTAAGTTATAAACTAGTATTGGATTGTGATGTAATGAATCAATCGGTGTTGTTATCATGTTTGTTATGGTTATATGATGATACTACACCCTAATTGGGTTGATTAAGGGTTTATATTAAGTCCTTAATGATGAATTATGAAAGACTGGGTAAGTCTTGTGATCCCTATTCTTTACTTCAATTATGGTTAATTGTGATTAAGTCATGATGTTGTATTGGACTATGCCTTGTATTAGGATTTATATGGTTGGTATAATGTTTAATTGAAATGTCTTGACTATGGTTTGTATGTGTTGACTAAGATGTCAAGTTATAAGGACGGTGAAGGATTTAACTATGTGCCTTATTATGAAGTGATATGTAAACGTACTAACCTCACCTATATTAATTGTAATGGAAGGATTATACTCATGCAATTCCTATTGAGCCATGATGATGATTAGTAAATACATTAATGACATTTCAAAAAGGAACTCTAGCTTAGAACCGAGTAAACTAGAGTTAGGAGTTTCCCTCTACACAGGGAAGTTGGGATCACCGATGTACTTTTGAGTTTGGAGACTACAATGCATGTAGCATAAAGAGGGTCCCAACTATATCTCCTTGTTCTTGAACTATGTTTAACCCACAAGAATACTAGCTAGTGTATCCACGTACTTGATATAATAATGTCATGGTACTACCTTGGAAAGTAGTCCTCCTTCTTTCGGTGTAGGGTTCCATGACACCAGATTCCAGATTAGCTCATATGGTCCATGTAGGTAAGGGAGAGATGTTCCATAAAGGTAAAAATGAATTCAATGAATGAAATTTAACTAGGATAACCTAAGGAGCTTCGCTTAGGATAGGTAGGGTTATGAGACTCTACCCGAACATTGCACTTGTTATCCTAGAAGGAAGTCTTTATAGGATGTTATTATATATGAATATTCTTATAATGCATGAAATGTATATGATGAACTTGCACATTGTTGATACTATATGTTGATTGGCGTCACTTATGAACATGTGTTAGTCTACATTGTTAAAGTATGATGATATATACTCTTAAATGCTATGCTATATAAGTAGGAGTTTGGTCATGATTCATGTTGGGTTACTTGATTGAGTAAGGTTATGGGGCTCTGCTTTGTCATTACATTTATTTACTTAAAATGGGTTGTGGATAATTGTCTTGCTTTTGTTATGTTATAATGAACTCTTATTCATACTTTTGGTTATTTATGACTTGATGATAGAGTTACTTGAATATATACTCAATGACATGTTATGCATGTTGACATGAGTAGTTTTGATGTTGTTCGTCTTGTAATGTACATTGCATATGCCTTAATGAATATGTATTATTGATTGGCATGGACTTATTGAGTATGCATAAAGGTTTTCAAAATAAATTGTATATTTAAGGAAATGTCCCTTTTTAGCATGTTTTCATGATATGTGTGCATATGGTCTCATACTTAGTACAAGTGGTGTACTGACCCCATTTCTTCCTTTTCCTAAACATTTTAGGTTCCGTTCATTGAAGGAATTTTAGGAGACGACTTTGATGAAGACTTGGAGTTCTTAATCATCCAAGTTTGGTAGGTCCTCCCTTTCCAAGGGCAATGCCACTATCAAGTCAATGATGTTGCTTTAGTTTCAAGACTCTTACGTTCTTTACATTTTATTTGGATATTAAACATTGTATGACCTATATATGTTATTTTTATATTGATGTATGGGCTAGGCCTAATTTGATGTACTCTTGTTAGATGTTTATGAGATGAGACGTCAATTTGAGACTATGTAGCCCAATTTGATATACTCTTATTAGATGTTTATGAGATGAGACGACAATTTGATACTATGTTATATTCTATATATTTATGTGCAATAAAAGTAGAAGACTATGTAATCTTCCTACACGCAGGATCTATGTGTACTCGTTATATATATACTATGTGTATGTGGAGGTCTACGTAAACCTCAATAATGAAGTAGTAAAAAGTTATAAAATTTTAGCTAGTTTGGACTTATGAATGTAATGATGTAAGCTAAGAGGATAATCTTAGTCCTCAAAGAGGAGGACCACGCTAATTATGTCTAGGGGGTATTCCCCAATGTGACAACCTCATAAACTATAGTATAGACATTTATATTCACTATAATACAAAGCTAATAAAACCTAATACGAGGCATACAGCAATACAACATGATGACATAATCACAATTAACCACAATTGATGAAAGAATAGGGATGACAAGACTTACAAAGTATCCTTCATAATTTGTCATTAAGGTCTTATCATAAACCTTTAACTCAACCCAATTAGGGTGTAAAATCATCATAAATCAATAACTAACATGACAAAAAGTCTAAATGATTCACTACATCACAATTGATTACTAAATCATATCTTCAGATAAGATACTTAGGTCAATTCACAACATACTTCATAATCTAGATCAACTTCTCAAGACTAGATTTATAGGAATAAAATTCATCCAAATTTAATCATGATGTAAACAACAACATCATCTAATAGTAATTCAACCAATTGAACCAATATAATACATTTCATATCAATATCACAACCTAGGGTTCAGGGGTAAAATTCATTTAATACAAACTAGAACAATCAATCAACATATATCATAATTAAGTTAGAATACATGATAATCTAATAATAATATCCAATATAAATGATAAAAAAATCTATTCACAACATCAATGCTGTATTGGATGAAAACCCACTTGAGAACTCAACATTGGAAATCAATTTGATGGAAACCTTTGAGGAAAAAGGTCTTAAAGGTGAATGAGATCCCATACCTTAATAATTGATGAATATTGATGGAGAAACTTTAATCTTTGCAGCCCTTAAACCCTTCCCTAACTTTGTCTTCAATGAAGTTCTTCACTAGAGAGAGAAAGAATAGAGAAGGAAGAGAGTTTTGGGTTTGAGAATTATGAGAGTTTAGGTCGGCTAATTAGGTTATGGATTAATATAGGGGGTTAAATAAATTAATTAACTAGACCTCACCTATTCCCTAATTAACGTCGTAACTAAGACAATTAATTAATAAACATATGAGAAAATGTGCATTTAGAACCAGTCATCACAGACGACGCCACGATCGACGGATCGTAGGTCAATCGACGACCACTCCCCCTTCCGCGCTGCACATCCGTTGGTTAGTTCAGATACTATAAAAAATCACCCAACAAAGAATTTTGTTAAGTGCCCATTGAAAGAGGCAATAAAGGCCTTATCGATTGGACCATAAGACATTTGTGAAATCCGTTGGTGAAACTTTCCGTTGACAACTTTTGCCACCTTTTGCAAATGTCCTCCTGAAGGGCCCTTAGTTTGTCCTTTGTGAGTCTTTGCTGAAAGTGTATACAATATACTAATTCTAATACATGTTATACCCCCTTCCACCAATTTTCATCCTATTGTAACTCCTAAAAGCTAGTAAAAATGACTTAGGCATGCTAGTACCACATCGAACTAGTTTCTGGACTTCATGGATTTTCTTGGACGATTTGGTTTCTAGACTTCCTAAATGACTTATATTCATAAAAATGGACCATAAAACAGTGTCTATATCTTATGACACTCATGTTAGGCTCTAGAACACGTCTTGGATATTCGAAGTGCTACAAGTTACACCTTCGTCCTCCTTTGTAGTGGTTGCTCTGCTCGTATTCATGTCCTATAAACACAAAGAGAAGATATTGAAACAGACATCTTATAGAACTCAACTCTAAGGAACGACATTAGAATAATGAAGATATTTAATTATCTAGCATCTTATAGACTCTCATCCATGGATGTGTCACGACTCACACCAATGAAAAAGACTCTACTAGACGTGGCTTGAGAGAATTTAGACCCTAAACTATTTCCCAATAACCTATGCTCTGATTCAAAGTTTGTAACGATCCGCAAGTACCCCATAGAAGTTAGGGCAACCATTGGATCGTTACAAGGCATACTTGACCCCGTGGGGTCTTCTACAAGCCTTTTAAATATCGTTTATTACATAAGACATTAAAAGTAGTACGGAATTACAAAAAATTTGAAGAATAAGTTAATAAAGGAAACATCTTTCATAAATAACTAAGGAAGCCTTATCATCACAAGCAAAACTCAAAGACACGACATAAAAATTTTAAGGACACGACACATTACATTTGAAGGAAAATACATAATAAGCCTAAATTATAGAAACTAAGAAACATAGACTATCTCCTCAAATATATGAGGACATACCAAGTTTAGAGAGAGTAGATTTTTAAGCTTTGTCTTCTAGACTTGTCATTCTTGCCTCCAACCTATACTTATAGAGTATAGAAAAGTATCGGGTTAGTACAGACAATGTACTAAGTATGGCATATGAAAAAACAAGTAAAAGGGGAAATTTTAGTATATATACAGTTTCAAGCCAATTAGGTAAAACATCCATGAATATAGAAGTAAAACAACATATAGATTATCATTTAAAATGTAGGAAAGGATTTCCATAATTTTTAACAAAAGGAAAAAATTTACATTAAGTTGGAAAAAAATATTATAGTGAACACATTTAATCCAGAAACATTGAACTACCAATGTCAAGCCAATATAAAATGAACTTATTTCTGTAGGAGTTTCCCTAAAAAGGTTATCCTAAGACTCACCAAAGTAATACATAAGGGGACCGCCCAAACAATCCCTTCGATACACACCTAAATGATCCTCAAGACTACCTATTATAGGCTTACTCCACGAAAGAGAACAAGTATGTGCTCATTAACAAGACATTAGAAGAACACTCAAACACTACACAAAAGAGACACCAAGACTTCCTTTTAGGAATGCCTTCTTAGTGCAATGGATGATGGCATCCTATTCCACCACCTACCCTAAGTTCTACACTCTTTTAAAAGACTTAGCTCACTCAATTCATATAAGACACACCAAGACATCCCTTTCGGAATGCCTACCTAGTGCAATGGATTAATAGAGTCTCACTCCACCACCTACCCTAAGTAGTACACTCTTTTAGAAAACATAGTATTTTCATTACTTTTGTGGGGTCTAGATAAACCCACATAGATCATGATATCTAGGCATGGAATCTCCATATTAACCATTATCGGATGAGGGATCCGCACTTGCCTAGATTAAGGTTATTCAGTTAGATTTTAAATGGCTTTCCTATTAGCTACACCTATGTGGGTGCATGGTTAAGGTATAAGGAGATTGATACTAAGTTACTCATTCTCTACTAACGACGAGTACTTATCTCAAGAGGTACATTTTCATATGACGTATCAAATCATGAAGTGTAACCTCCCCTTCTTCAAATCCTCTGGAAGCTAAGCATAACTCCCCTCAGATTCTCAACATTATATACTATAGTTTAAGGATAACTAGTGAAAATCACATCTCTACTCACGAAGGGCATTCATCCCCCAACCTATCATAGAAAACTCTTCGGAGGTAGTGGGGTTGCTAGTGAACACTTCATTGCAATTCACATGGAATATTCACCCCAAACTCCATTTTTACATAACTTAGCTTCACTCATTCATTCAAGTGTGTTTGTACATGTTAACACACCTTTCACTTAATCACCATTTCATTTGTTTTGAGTTCTATACATGCATAGACCTTCATTCATCACATTACACACTTTAACATGCTTCACATAATCATAGAAGTCATTTAGTATAACACTTTGGATTTCAAGACACGTTTTAAAACCTAACTTAGAGGTCATGAGGTCTAAGTACTAATTAAAAGTTGATCTTATGGATTTTAGGTCGTTTATGAAATTTAAGAAAAAAAACTTTCAAGAACGTCCATGATGTCCGAATGTTGGCTCAAAGAGGTACTAGCGTGCCTTATCCTATTTAACTAGCTTTTAAAATTCGGAAATGTATGAATGTCCTGAAGTCGGTTCAAATAGATGTTTAAGTTATTTCATTGTCTAAACGTCCGGGTAGGACTCCCTAAGGACCAACCAAGGGTCCTTGACAAAGACCCTTGGGTTTGAAGAAACACTGCATGGTAGGGTGCATTAACGGGACCACCTACGGTCAGTGTGTGGATTGACGGGGCGTCGATGCCACTGTCATCCCATACATAGACAAATAGAGGAAGGAACCTGCCTACACAGCCAAAATGAGGTTTTTCGAATTATTTATAAGAAACAAAAACCTAATAAAAGAAGGACTCTAATTGCTGAAAATCTATCAAAATGCGGCTGGGTCGACGGACCTCGTGACGGGCCGTCGTGGTAACGACGGGCCGTCATGGCCTCCGTCACCCTATACTTTACAAATCCTTCTGCTGCTTTCTTCATTACCCTCAACGAAAAGGTATGACGGACCGTTCCAAGCACGACGGTCCATCGAGGGTCTCCATTCCATAACACTTTAACTTCTTAGAATTTGGGTACTGGGACTACTCTCCGATTATCACGACGAACCAGCAGGACGGACCATCATGGCTATGACGTTCCGTCATGAACTTCGTTATCCCACACTTAGGTCAGACATCCCCATCTTCCTTCAGCACCTTCATTACGATGCCACCTATGGACCGTCACAAGCTCAACGGACTGTCACAAGCTCCGTAGGTGGTAACTTTTCTGCATTTCTTGGTCAAAAACTTCAGCGTTCATCTTTTGTCAGATTTCCTGCAAATAAAGAGAAACTTACTTAAAAATAAATACAAAAAGGCTTTTGGACACACACTAAACTTAAGGAAAAGCCATTAAAAATACCGTGAAACCACGGTATATCAGTAACACTCCCCAAATTCAAAAAGTCACATAGTTTTTTAAAAGAGACTCATCTTTTCATATTTAAAGGAGGCTCCATTTCTCATTGTGAGGCCAAATCACAACACAATATAAGTGACATGAAGTATTATCATTAAGCTATCTAATGAACCCAAACTACACATTTATCACATAAGGATGCACAACAACATGAGCAACATGCATATTTATCAAATTTTCGTTTTTCATGCAATAATGGCCTTTCATAATATGCATAACATTGTGTAATTTAATACATGCGTAACACATGGGGAATATGCATATTCTCTTTTTTATGCAAGAATCCTATAGTGAAAAAGCTACTTAGGAACTCTTTAATTTCAGTCTTGAGTAAGAATAGAAGGAAAAAGATAGAGACATCAATAACCTTACTACTCCAAACATCCTCCCCCACTTAATAAAAACCTATTTAAAAGCAACTCATCTCAACTTTATGGGAATTTTATCTTACAAACCTTATGAACTAAGCACATTATCCCTCTTATGGGATCTAACTTATAAACACCCTTCTTTCCATCGCTTCAATGTGATTTTAGACAAAGAGAAGTTCACGGGAACTCAACATATGGACAACAAGGGCACTTAAAATCTTACCATATATGCACATTATTTCCCCACTTGTGGTAATCCTAAGCACAATATGCCCTTAAACACGAAGGTCAAGGCAAGTCAAGATCAACCTACAAGGGTCATCACTTTTGGTGAAACATTCTAACCAACCATCCTCTGTACAATCTAAGCACTTCCTCAATTAACCATGACTCATATTAAAGCTAAAAAAAGCAACTAAACACATCAAAGTAGGTGAACTTCAATTCTTTCCTCTTCTTCTAAAGCTAAGGTGAACATACCATACATTACCCTAAGTAACCGTAGGGAAACATACCTCCAACTTATGGAATAAAACCCCTTTTTCTACTCGAATAGGTTCATAGAGGGAATCATTACTAGGTTAAACACCCACCTTCCCTCCTTAACAGCAAGCCTATACAAAAGATTCCAATCCATACAAGGACAACTATGAAGCATTCCACATATACAAAGGTACCATTCATCAATATCACTATTTACCACATTCTCCATGAATTTTGAAGCCTATATCATAATATCATACTACCGGTGCACATAATCATAAGCCAATCTATCATTCCAAAGGGAACTCCATTCAACCATTACTACTTTAAGAAGATACAATCGTATAATATCATATATTTTCAACATAACATCTCATTCTCCATTAGCCACCTATAGCCATAACGGCATAAAATAATCATATACTAAAATTTGCCTTCACATATACTTATTTAACCATAAAACAAGATAAGCATCAAAAACTCACCTTTTCTCCTTCAAACATTTATGTACCACATCGTCCAAGAAATCACATCTAAAAGACCACCGGACAAGAAAACACAAGAGAGAAACCTTATAGAGTTAAGTTTTATAGAACAACATGAGAATAGTAAAGAAGGGAAACTCTATCATCCTATGTCCTGTCACTCATGGATGTGTCGCAACTAGCCACCGATAATCAAGACTCTACTAGACGTGGAAGTACGAGCCTTTGAAACCTATGGACAAAACACAAAACGTTATGCTCTAATACCATGTTTTTTACTACTCCAAGTACCCCCAAGAAGTTAGAGTACTCTTAGATCGCCACACGATGTCATCGCCCTCTTGGAGGTCTAAGAAAATCCCTTGGACATCTTTCATTCATAATTGTACTAAAAATAGCATAAAATTTAAAATTTTCATAACGCATCATATGCTAGAACATTACCTCATATAATGCCCTAAAACGAACTAAGGTGAACTAAATCTTCATGAATGTTTCATGATTGAATTTAAAGTTAAAATGAGTTATATTTACGTTCTTAGGCAGTGTGTTAAGTTTTGAGGTCAAACATTGAAGAACGTCCATGACGTTCGGAAAGTGTACCTTAGAGAATACTTGTGCGTATTGATGTGTTTGAGTGAGTTTTAAGTGTTCTTTTTAATCGAAATTGAGTGGGATGTTCCTAAGACCTAGATGACATAGATTAGGGGTTGAACATCGGGCAGACCCAACCTAGAACCCACAAGGGGGCCCTAGAGAAGGGCCCAAGACATGGACCAAAACAATCTAGGCAGTGTCCACCAACGAGACCAACCAACGGCTTGTATGTAAACCCACGGCCCGTTGTCTTGGTCCGTCGATTGGAAACTGCAAGGTCAGTTGGCCAAAATCTAAGTGGAGCTATGTCTTAATCCACGAGACCCACAAATGGACAGTTGATGGATAGACGGTCTGTTGGTTATCAACCGTCGACTGAAGCTGTCAAAAAACATTGTTTTCCTGTGAAGTCTTGGGTTGTTCGGTAAATTCACCCCAAGTATTTTCTGAACCTACGGATTATTTTCAAGGTTATTTAGATATATTAAGGTGTTTCAAGCCCTATGGCCTCATTTTAGACTACTCTTTGTAAAACGTTAAACTCCTCTCCCTTAGAAGACTCTCTCAAGTCACCATGGTGGCTAGGAGTCATGAAGGAACTAGGTGTCAAGACCCAAAACCGGGCCGCGACTGGCACCCACACTTACCCTCCTGTGTGAGCGAACCAACCAATCTAAACCTTAACATTTTAACCATAATGAACAAAATATGATGCGGAGACTTAAATTCATTAATAAAAAGACAATTCAATAACTTCTAAAATTCAACATCTATTATTCCCCAAACTCTGGAAGTCATCACCACAAGAACATCTATGATCAAATTACTAAACTAAGAGTATTCTAAGAAGCTAAAATAAAAAAAAGCTAGTCCATGCCGGAACTTCAAGGCATCAAGACATGAGGAAGAAGATCCAGTCCAAGCTAGAAGCATTAGCTCACCCTGAAATCCGGTGTAATGAAGACTGGCTAGAGTTGCGGTTGAGTTGAAGACGACGGTACGTTTGCTGCACTCCACAAATAACAAAGAAAACAAATGCAAGTAGGGGTCAGTACAAAACACGGGTACTGAGTAGATATCATCGGCCAACTCAAAATAGAAAACAGTATATATCAGTTAATATCATAAATCAACTACAATACTCAACGTGTAGCAACAACAAGTTCTATAATCATTAATAAACACCGCCAAGTTCACACATGAGGACTCAAGCCTCAATACCATACTCTTTTGGGAATTAGGTTCATTAGATTGAGTATATTAACATCTTTCAAGATTCTTTATCTTTATTCCTCTTGTGTCGGTACGTGACACTCCGCTCCCCTACTACTATGTGTCGGTACGTGACACTCCGATCCCCTAATTCTACGTGTCGGTTCGTGACACCCGATCCCCCTAATTCTACGTGTCGGTTCGTGACACCCGATCCCCTAATTCTACGTGTCGGTTCGTGACACCCGGTCCCCCTAATTCTACGTGTCGGTTCGTGACACCCGATCCCCTAATTCTACGTGTCGGTTCGTGACACCCGGTCCCCCTAATTCTACGTGTCGGTTCGTGACACCCGATCCCCTAATTCTACGTGTCGGTTCGTGACACCCGGTCCCCTAATTCTACGTGTCGGTTCGTGACACCCGATCCCCTAATTCTACGTGTCGGTTCGTGACACCCGGTCCCCTAATTCTACGTGTCGGTTCGTGACACCCGATCCCCTAATTCTACGTGTCGGTTCGTGACACCCGGTCCCCTAATTCTACGTGTCGGTTCGTGACACCCGATCCCCTAATTCTACGTGTCGGTTCGTGACACCCGATCCCCTAATTCTACGTGTCGGTTCGTGACACCCGATCCCCTAATTCTACGTGTCGGTTCGTGACACCCGATCCCCTAATTCTACGTGTCGGTTCGTGACACCCGGTCC
Source organism: Solanum pennellii (assembly GCF_001406875.1). Lineage (NCBI taxonomy): Eukaryota > Viridiplantae > Streptophyta > Magnoliopsida > Solanales > Solanaceae > Solanum > Solanum pennellii. The sequence goes on from NC_028646.1 coordinate 17,801,417, forward strand.
CCTAATTCTACGTGTCGGTTCGTGACACCCGGTCCCCCTAATTCTACGTGTCGGTTCGTGACACCCGCTCCCCTAATTCTACGTGTCGGTTCGTGACACCCGCTCCCCTAATTTCATTCTATTAATTCATCAATCCTTCTTTATACCAAGGCATCATCAACCCCATTACTTTAGTTCATCAAGCCTTCTTTTATACCAAGGCATCATCAATCTCATTAACAAAGTAGATTAGGGTTTTTCAAGATTTGGGATTCAATAGCTTCATCATGCTTATTTTATCACAATTATATACAAAATCACATCATGCATGCACACAATTAAGCATATAGAAGGGTTTACAATACTACCCAATACATATCATTCGCTATTAAGAGTTTACTACGAATAGCATAAACCATAACCTACCTCCACCGAAGATTCGTGATCAAGCAAGCAAATTCCCCAAAGCTTGTGTTTTCTCTTCGTTCGTTTCTCTCTCAATCGTTTCTCTTTCCCTCTCCTTGTTCTTTCTATTTTTCTTATTCAAACCCTCTTTCTTTTACCCTAATTAGCATATAATTAAGTATAAAGATGGCAATAATATCCCACTAATTAACTCAAGGTTACCTCTTTTAACCCCCAAGTAATTAGACTTATTAACATTAACCCTCTAACTTTATAATTAAAGCAGGAATAGTCCAAAACGCCCCTTAAATTACTTAACAGAAATCCGACCCAGCCTGGGATTACGCAGCCTGTGACGGGCCGTCGTGCCTGCGACGGTCCGTCCTGCTGCTCCGTCACAGAGTTCAGAGACTAGATTTTTACCAAGAGTCTGTGACGGCCCGTCACGCCTGTGACGGTCCGTCCTGCCATTCCGTTACGAAGTTCAGAGAGTCGATTTCAGTACCCAAATTTCAGAATTCTAAGTGTTTTGGAACGAGACCCCCACGACGGTCCGTCGTGCCCATGACGTTCCGTCGTGGGATCCGTCGACTCAGCCAGTTTTTCCAGAAATAAAATCTGCTGCTCAAAACGACTAAACAGGTCGTTACACTAGATACCAATTTACCCATCGTTCGTCCCCGAACGATCACGAGGAGAAAACAAGGGCGAAAAGGGAGTACCTGAATCTGTAAACAGGTGTGGGTATCTTTCTTGCATATCAGCCTCCTTCTCCCAAGTGGCCTCTTCAACTGGTCGATTCTTCCATTGAACTTTGATGGATGCAATCTCCCTTGATCTCAACTTGCGAATTTCTCTATCTAGAATGGCAACAGGCTCCTCCTCATAAGACAAATTCTCATCAAGCAGAACTGAATCCCAACGAATGATGTAGTTTCCATCCCCATGGTATCTTTTCAACATAGACACATGAAATACCGGATGCACTCCTGACAGCCCTGGAGGCAAGGCTAATTCATAAGCCACCTCCCCTACTCGCTTAAGTACTTCAAATGGTCCAATATACCTTGGGCTTAGCTTACCTCTTTTACCAAACCGCATCACCCCTTTCATGGGCGAAACCTTCAGCAAGACTTGCTCACCCTCCATAAACTCCAAGTCTCTAACCTTTCGATCTGCATATTCCTTTTGCCTACTTTGCGCCGCTAAAAGCTTTTCTTGAATAGATTTCACCTTCTCTAATGAATCCCTCAAAAGGTCAGTACCCCAAGGTCTAACCTCAAATGCATCAAACCAACCAATGGGAGACCTACATCTCCTCCCATACAATGCTTCGAAAGGAGCCATATCAATACTTGAGTGATAGCTATTATTGTATGAAAACTCCGCTAAGGGTAAGAAGCTATCCCAATGACCACCAAATTCTATCACACATGCACGAAGCATATCCTCCAACACTTGAATCGTTCGCTCAGACTGTCCATCGGTCTGAGGGTGGAATGCAGTACTAAGGTCCAACCTAGTACCTAATTCCGCATGCAATGTTCTCCAAAACTTAGAAGTAAACTGCGTACCTCTATCTGATATGATGGAGAGTGGAACTCCATGCAACCGAACAATCTCTGAGATGTAAAGTTTGGCTAACTTCTCTGCATTGTACGTCACCTTGACCGGAATGAAGTGAGCAGACTTAGTTAACCTATCCACAATTACCCAAATAGAATCAAACTTACCCAATGTCTTTGGAAGACCAACCACAAAGTCCATTGCAATCCTTTCCCACTTCCATTCGGGAATGGGCATTCTCTGAAGTGTTCCTCCGGGCCTCTGGTGTTCATACTTTACTTGTTGACAATTTGGACATTTGGCAACAAAATCAACAATGTCGCGCTTCATTCTACTCCACCAAAAGTGTTGCTTTAGGTCACGATACATCTTGGTTGCACCAGGATGTATAGAATATCCGGAACTATGAGCCTCTGTAAGAATAGTGTGGATCAAATCATCAACACGGGGCACACATACCCTTCCCTTAATCCTCAAAACACCTTCCTCATCCAGTATTGCTTCTTTAGCCTCTCCTCGCAACACCATATCCCGAATTCGGCTTAGTTTCTCATCATCAAACTGTTTTCCCTTGATCTTGTCAAGAAAAGAAGATCTCGCCTCCACACTGGCCAAAAATCCTCCCTTCTCATTTACTTCTAACCTCATAAAGTTATTAGCCAGAGTCTGAACCTCTCTCGCCAATGGGCGCCTAGAAGCTTGCAAGTGAGCTAAACTACCCATGCTCCCTGCTTTTCTACTTAAGGCGTCTGCCACAACATTAGCCTTTCCTGGGTGATACAAGATGGTAACATCATAATCCTTCAGTAGTTCCATCCATCTCCTCTGTCTCAAATTCAAATCTTTCTGAGTAAAGACATACTGTAGGCTACGATGATCCGTATAGACTTCACACTTAACCCCATATAGATAGTGTCTCCATTGCTTTAATGCAAACACTACCGCAGCCAACTCCAAATCGTGGGTCGGATAATTACGTTCATGCACCTTTAATTGCCTCGAAGCATACGCAATTACGTTCTTCTCTTGCATTAGCACTGCACCCAAACCAGAATAGGATGCATCACAATACACAATGAAGTTCTTACCCTCTACTGGCAAGGTAAGGATAGGTGCGGTAGTCAACAAGGTCTTGAGTTTCTGAAAGCTTTCCTCACATTCATCCGACCATACAAATGGAACATTCTGCTTAGTCAAGTTCGTCAATTGGGAAGCAATAGAAGAGAATCCCTTGACAAATCGACGGTAGTAACTGGCTAAACCAACAAAGCTTCTTATTTCTGACACATTAGTAGGTCTTACCCAATTCTTCACTACTTCGATCTTAGAAGGATCCACCATCACTCCATCCTTAGAAACCACGTGCCCCAAGAAGGACACTGAATCTAGCCAAAACTCACACTTGGAGAATTTGGCATAAAGCTTTTTCTCCCTCAACATTTCCAACACAATTCTCAAATGCTCCTCATGTTCCTTCTTACTCTTGGAGTATATCAGTATATCATCAATAAATACGATCACAAAGAGATCCAGATATGGCTTAAAAATCCCGTTCATCAAGCTCATGAAAGCAGCAGGGGCATTCGTTAGTCCAAAGGACATTACCAAGAATTCATAATGCCCATACCTGGTTCGAAAAGCAGTCTTTGGCACATCTGCTGCCCGTATTTTCAATTGATGATAACCAGACCTCAAGTCAATCTTAGAGAAGACACAAGCACCTTGTAACTGATCGAACAAATCATCAATGCGAGGAAGAGGATACCTGTTCTTAACAGTTACTTTATTCAGTTGCCGGTAATCTATGCACATCCGAAGACTCCCATCTTTCTTCTTCACAAACAAAACAGGAGCACCCCAAGGGGATGCACTCGGTCTAATAAAGCCTTTCCCTAACAATTCTTGAAGTTGGGCCTTTAACTCCCTTAACTCTGCTGGAGCCATTCTATAAGGGGGTATGGAAATGGGACGAGTACCCGGCTCCAAATCAATGCAAAAGTCAATATCCCTGTCCGGTGGCATACCAGGAAGGTCTGCAGGGAACACATCCAGAAACTCACGAACTACCGAAACCGACTCAATCGAAGGTACTTGGGTAGTATCATCCCTGAGGTGTGCCAAGAACGCTAAACACCCTTTACTAACCATTTTCTTAGCACGAAGAAAGGAGATGATACGAACTGGAGTGGAAGTGTAGTTACCCTCCCACACTAACGGATCTGTCCCAGGCTTGGCTAACGTTACAGTTTTAGCATTACAATCTAAGATTGCAAAATTTGGAGAAAGCCAAGTCATACCCAGAATTACATCGAAATCAACCATTTCTAAGATAACCAAGTCTACACGAGTATTGCTACCCATAAAAGTCACCAGACAAGACCTATATACCTTTTCGACTATCACAGACTCACCCACCGGAGTAGAAACACGAATAGGCATGTCAAGCAATTCACAATGTAAATTAAGACCAGTAGCAAATGAGGAAGATACATATGAAAATGTGGAGCCAGGGTCAAATAATACAGAAGCCATGCAATCACAAACCAAAAGATTACCTGTGATAACAGCATCTGATGTCTCCGCTTCAGACCGCCCAGGGAAAGCGTAACAATGGGCCCTATCACCTGTCTGCCCGTTGCCCCTACCATGTGGTGTTGTAGTAGCTCCAATTTGTCCGTCACCCCGGCCGTTTTGGTGACCACCATTACCTCGGCCACCACGCCCTCCAGAATAACGGCCTCTTCCATGACCACCTCTACCTCTGACTGTTGGGGGTCTGTAACCTTGTTTTGGACAAAACCTCCTAATGTGTCCGATCTCTCCACATTCATAACACTCTCTGGACTCAAGCATAGGTCTCTGTGAGAACGACGAGGTCTGGGGATGACCTCCAGACTCAGAGAAGTGTTGACCGGTCTGCGGTGGACCCCCAACTACGGTCTGCAGTGAAGACTGAATAGGTCGGGCTGGATAACCTCCTGAACCCTGCCCTCTGGAGTAAGAACCATTAAACTCACCTCCCTTACGAAACCTTTTAGATGTCGATGCCATGGTGAAGTCATCTGGCTTCACTCCCTCCACCTCTATCACGAAGTCTACCACTTCCTGAAAGGATTTCGCTGTAGCCGCTACCTGTAAGGCTGAAATCCGCAAATCTGACCTCAACCCTTTCACAAAACGGCGAATCCGCTCTTGTGAACTGAAGCAAAGCTGAGTGGCATACCTAGATAATGCACGAAACTTAGCCTCATACGCAGTGACCGTCATTCTGCCTTGCTCTAGGCTCAAGAACTCATCTCTCCTCCTATCCCTCAAGGTCCGGGGGATATACTTCTCCATAAATAAGCTAGAGAATGACGCCCAAGTCATAGGTGGTGCCTCTGTTGGTTGACACTCAACATGTGACCGCCACCACATTTTGGCGTTCCCTTGAAACTGATAAGTCACAAACTCCACACCAAACCGTTCTACTATACCCATCTTATGTAGTAACTCATGACAATCAACCAGAAAGTCGTAGGCATCCTCAGATTCAGCACCCTTAAAGACTGGAGGTTTCAATTTCAAGAACTTACTGAAAAGTTCATGCTGATCGCTTGTCATTATAGGCCCTGTAGTCAAACGAGGAAATGTGCCTATTTCCAATGGAGCATCCATGCGGGGAGCCGCAGCAGTTGCCTGTTGTACTTTCGGAACCTGAGGTGTTGGTGCAGAAAACACTGGAGGTGTCTGGCCTTGATCAGATAACCCACTAAGATAAGCCAGAACCTGATTGATCATCTCTGGGGTAGGTTGGGGTGGCAATCCCTCATTCTGTACTTGTTCATTCTCCCCTTCCTCACCCTCTATTACTACTTCCTCAGTTGGTGGAGGAGTCACCGCCCTAGTACCAGATGGGGCAGGTGCTTGTCCTCTTCCCCTAGAGGACGTCCTCCCACGACCTCTACCACGGCCTCTTGCCGCTGCTCTTCCTCGAGCTACAGCCCCAGTGGCTGGCTCAGACGCACCCTGTCCCGCCGGTGCTGGTGTTGACGTAGTCGTTGCTCTAGTTCTGGCCATCTGCGAAATAGAGTGAAGATGGTCAGATACCAATTTGTATCACCTAGATACCAATTGGATCCAAGTAATAGCACGAAAGAAAGAAAGAAAGGAAATTTTCCTAAAGTCCAATAGCCTCTCAAAGAAAAGTAAAGGCGTCCCCCTACCGTTCCTTAAGACTCTACTAGACTCGTTCTTGTGTGATGAGACCAACGAACCTAATGCTCTGATACCAAGTTTGTCACGACCCAAAACCGAGCCGCGACTGGCACCCACACTTACCCTCCTATGTGAGCGAACCAACCAATCTAAACCCTAACATTTCAATATAATATCAACAGAAAGTAATGCGGAAGACTTAAACTCATTAATAAAAACCAATTCAATAACTTCTAAAATTCAACATCTATTATTCCCCAAAATCTGGAAGTCATCACCACAAGAACATCTATGATCAAATTACTAAACTAAGAGTATTCTAAGAAGCTAAAATAAACAAAAGCTAGTCCATGCCGGAACTTCAAGGCATCAAGACATGAGGAAGAAGATCCAGTCCAAGCTAGAAGCATTAGCTCACCCTGAAATCCGGTGTAATGAAGACTGGCTAGAGTTGCGGTTGAGTTGAAGACGACGGTACGTTTGCTGCACTCCACAAATAACAAAGAAAACAAATACAAGTAGGGGTCAGTACAAAACACGGGTACTGAGTAGATATCATCGGCCAACTCAAAATAGAAAACAGTATATATCAGATAATATCATAAATCAACTACAATACTCAACGTGTAGCAACAACAAGTTCTATAATCATTAATAAGCACCGCCAAGTTCACACATGAGGACTCAAGCCTCAATACCATACTCTTTTGGGAATTAGGTTCATTAGATTGAGTATATTAACATCTTTCAAGATTCTTTATCTTTATTCCTCTTGTGTCGGTACGTGACACTCCGCTCCCCTACTACTATGTGTCGGTACGTGACACTCCGATCCCCTAATTCTACGTGTCGGTTCGTGACACCCGATCCCCTAATTCTACGTGTCGGTTCGTGACACCCGGTCCCCTTAATTCTACGTGTCGGTTCGTGACACCCGATCCCCTAATTCTACGTGTCGGTTCGTGACACCCGGTCCCCCTAATACTACGTGTCGGTTCGTGACACCCGCTCCCCTAATCTCATTCTATTAATTCATCAATCCTTCTTTTATACCAAGGCATCATCAACCCCATTACTTTAGTTCATCAAGCCTTCTTTTATACTAAGGCATCATCAATCTCATTAACAAAGTAGATTAGGGTTTTTCAAGATTTGGGATTCAATAGCTTCATCATGCTTATTTTATCACAATTATACAATCACATTCATACAAGCATACAATTAAGCATATAGAAGGGTTTACAATACTACCCAATACATATCATTCGCTATTAAGAGTTTACTACGAATAGCATAAACCATAACCTACCTCCACCGAAGATTCGTGATCAAGCAAGCAAATTCCCCAAAGTTTTGTTGTCCTCTTCGTTTCTCTCTCTCTCTACTCGTTCTCCCTCTCTTTCTGTTCTTTTTCTTTTTCTTATTCAAACCCTCTTTCTTTTACCCTAATTAGCATATAATTAAGTATAAAGATGGCAATAATATCCCACTAATTAACTCAAGGTTACCTCTTTTAACCCCCAAGTAATTAGACTTATTAACATTAACCCACTAACTTTATAATTAAAGCAGGAATAGTCCAAAACGCCCCTTAAATTACTAAACAGAAATCCGACCCAGCCTGGGATTACGCAGCCTGTGACGGGCCGTCGTGCCTGCGACGGTCCGTCCTGCTGCTCCGTCACAGAGTTCAGAGACTCAATTCCACTAAAGGGTCTGTGACGGTCCGTCGTGCCCACGACGGTCCGTCCTGCCATGTCGTCACGAAGTTCAGAGAGTCGATTTCAGTACCCAAATTTCAGAAGTCTAAGTGTTCTGGAACGAGACCCCCTCGACGGCCCGTCGTGCCCATGACGGTCCGTCGTGGGTTCCGTCGACTCACACAGTTTTTCCAGAAATAAAATCTGCTGCTCAAAACGACTAAACAGGTCGTTACACTAGGAGGGCTGTTGCTGGTCGTTTCTTCATAAAAAATCATTGTTTTTTCTTCAATGTGAGGTATTGTATCAATCCTTGAACTTCCTTCAATTCAAGGAGTCCCTTCTAATGAATTTTCAAAAAGGGTTTTCAACCTTAGTTTCTTGTATCGTCAACTCTAAATATGGTTATTGTACAAAGATGTTTCTAATTATTCAAATATAATGTTTATAAGGTTGTTTGGTGATTTTAATGCTAAAACTTCAATGAAATCATGATAAAGCTTTTCCTCAATTTTTTGGATTACGAAATGGGTTAAATGAGCATGAATTGGTAGTCTTTGAACTTTGCTTTCGTATGGTTGATATTGATTTTTAGATACTGCCCAAAAGGATATATTATGATGAAATATTGATTAAAATATTCTAGGTGATTAAATCTTGGATGGAAGGGTAGGTTGGTTATGTTGTTTATCTTTAATTTTGAAATGCTCTTTAGTGGTATGGTCCACCTTTTTGGTGGTGTTTACTTGAATTTAATGAATGTGAAGTTACTTGTTTATTGTTAATGAGGCCATGAATACTTGTGATGTTAAGTACAATGATGATAATTTTATTCTTGTTAAATTTGCGTTATGAAGCAATTATGTGAAGTAGGTTGATAGTATGCTTAAATGTAGTTATTCTTATTGATTATTTTATGAAGCTTGTTATGAGAAGTGTGCTAAGGATTATGTCTAAAGGATTTATATGATTATGTGAAGCATGTGAAGCGTGTGATATGATGAAACAAGGTCTAAGCATGTATAGAAGTTAAATGTAAATGAAATGATTCTTATGTACAAGGTGTGCTCACATGTACACACACTTACACTTTAATGAACAAATGAAGCTATGTCCAAAAGGGGAGTTTTGGGGTGAACACTCTTCGTGAGTTGAGATGCATTGTTTAGTGGCAACCCCACTACATCCTAAGAGCTTTATAAGATAGGTCGGAGGATTAATGCCCTTCGTGAGTTGAGACATGGCGGTCACATTTATCCTTAACCCATAGTTTATAATGCTTATTATATGTGGGAAGTTAAAGCTACCACCCAGAATATGAAGAAGAGGTGGTTACACATCTTTAGTTGAGATGTTGTGTTCCAAGTACTTCTTGAGATGAGTACTCCTCTTTAGTAGAGAATGAGTTACTTAGCAGAAATCTCTTATCCCTTAATTATGCGCCCGCATAGGTGTATTTATTCGACAAGCCATGTAAAAGCTAAGATAATGACCTCACTCTAGGACAGTAATGATCCCTTATCCGATAGGGGTTAATATCATGATTCCATGTCTATCTCTCATTATCTATGTCGATTATGATAACTCCCACAAAAGAAATAAATGTGCTATGTCTTCTAAAAAAATGTTCTACTTAGGCAATATAGTGGTATGGGACGCTATTTATTCATTGCACTAGGTAGGCATTTCGAAAGAAAGTCCTGGTGAGTCTTATTTGAATTGAATGAACTAAGTCTCCTAAAAGATTCTACTACTTAGGGTAGGTGGTGCTATGGGACGCTATCTATTCATTACACAAGGTAGGACCTTCCGAACGGGGAGCCTTGGTGCCAAGTCTTCTAGAAGAGTGTATTACTTAGGGTAGGTGGTGGTATTGCACGCCATGTACTCATCGCACTAAATAGGCATGCCAAAAGGGAATTCTTTGTGTGTTGTTGGGTGTTCTTCTATTGTATTGCCATTAAGTGGGTGCTTGGTCTCCCGAGGTGAGTACGCCAAAAAAGAGGTAGTCTTGAGGGTCTCTTTGGTGTGTATTGAAGGAGGCCTATGCGTACTTCCTTCATGTCTTATTGAGTCTTAGGATGACCTTAGATAGGGAAACTCCGGCGGAAATGATGCTTACTTACTCATAGGAAATACTTTTGGAGTCCACTACTTTGCATCTAATTTAGTTATTGTAATGTTAAAGGAAATTCACTGTAATTGCTCATATTGAATTCACTGTAATATTTGTAAGTTCCCTGTAAAGTGCTTTTGTTAAAATTATAGAAATTCTTATTTAAGTGTTAAATGTTGTTCAATATGATGTTTTGCTTCTATATTAATGAACTTTTACTTAATTGGCATGAAAATTCTGTTTTTACCTAAATACCCCTTTCCGCATATTTTGGCATATGCCATACTTTTGTACTAGCCCCATACTTTTCAATACGATCTAAGTATAGATTTTGGAAGCAAGGTTGAAGTCTAGAAGGCAAAGCTTTGGAAAGTTCCTCTCAATACAAAGTGTGTCCTCATATATCCGAGGGCATAATTCCTATAGTCTTAGTTTCCTTATGTTAAGACATATTATGTATCTCTATCAAATATAGAGAGGCCATGTCCCTAAGTTTATTATGTAGTTTCTTATGTTGGCTTTTGACGATAAAAATAATAAGTATATATGAAGGACTTCCTTTATATATAATTTTTCGTGAAAAGTTTTAATTTCGCACTAGTTTACATGTCTTATGCAAAGAACGATAGATTAGGGCTTGTACAAGACCCCAAAGGGTCAAGTACACCTTACCATGATCCAAGAGTTCTCCCTAATTTCTAAGGGGTGCTTTCGGGTCGTGACACTTCATATATATAATATATCATAATACATAGTTAGACTCTAAGTCTCGTTGCAATCTTAAGACACAACTCAATAGAATTTAATAAAATAGGGACACAACCATTAATAACATAAAATATATCTAAGATACTACATCAACTAAAAGAAAACATCTTGACATAGGAAACCCTTGAATCACAAGGGTCTCTTTACTTGAACTTGGGAGATCTATCCAAGCTCTTCACTTAAGACACATTCTCTAGCCATCAACACCTACACGTTGTGTAAAAAGCTGAAGAAGAATGGTGTTATTACAACTTACCAATGCTTGTTGATACTAAAACTTGATGATATAGTTGACTGGACTAAGTGTTCAAATATGTGATATGCATGCTGTCTTGACTAGACATAGTTTTGTAGGTCTTGAGATGTACATGCATTTGATTTAATGAATATGTCTTATCAATGTGTATGGTATTCTGGAATACGCATAAGGCTTTTCTAAATGTAAAATAGCATGTTTTAATGAGATATCCCTTTTTAGCATGATTTAATACTATACTTGGATATGGTCTCATACTTAGTACAAGTAGTGTAGTAACCCCATTCTCTCCCTTTTCCACAACATTTTTGGTTCCGTTCATTGAAGTTCTTTGAGACGACTTTGAAGAAGACTTTAAATTCTTAATCATCCAAGTTTGTAGGTCCTCAATTTCATAGGGCAATGTTATTATCAAGCTTGTGAAGTTTTTCTAGTTTTAATAATCTTATGTTTTTAGTTTTCAGTTGAGTACTAAACGTTGTATAGCCTATATGTGGCTTTATTACATTTATGTATGGGCTAGGTCAAAAACTTTATACTCTTGTTAGATGGTGATGAGATGAGACATACATTTGGTACTATGTTATATCTTATATATATATAGGTAATAAAAGTAGAAGACTATGTAATCTTCCTATTCAAAGGGTCTATGTACACTCTATATATATATTATGTGTATGTAAAGGTCTATGTGAACCTCATTGTAGAAGTGATCAGTGTTTTAAATTTTTTCGTATTTTGACCTATTAATGTAACGATGTAAGCTAAGAGGCTAGTCTTAGTCCTCAAATAGGACGACGACGCCGGTAACGTCTAGGGGGTGCTCCTCGAATTAAAAAAACTTGGAAATAGAGCATGAGGTTAAATATGTTTGAGTCGATGTCTCTCTCAACCACATCCAGGTAGATTCTTACTCATAATTGCGAAGCGCGCCATACTTATTGATAGGAACCTATGTGATTCCGAGGAAACTCTCAATTTCATAAAAGTCCAATATCGTGCCTCTAGAGTTTTACTCTACGTGCTTTTAGAATTAAATCCCTTTATTGTTATTATATGCATTGAATACACAAAGGAGCGCGACACGAAGACTTGAAGAAGAGATTTGCAATGCGGGAGTTCCTCCCCGTGTTGATCATGTCCCTCATCTTGAAGATGTTTATGATGAATAAACTTCGGCCAATTCTCCTTCTTTGATGGATTGTGACATAAGGGTTACTTTTCTCCAAATGGCCCAAGCTATTACTACTCAAGCAAAAGTCGTCACTCGTCAATCTTATGGCATGAATTCCCAATCTAATCGGGAGGTTGTACCCCGAGCAAACCCACATGTTTGTATCATGGTATCGGATAAGAGGGATTTCACTAGGATGAATCCTCTAACTTTCTATGGGTCCAAAGTTTAGCAAGACCTCCAGTAATTCATTAATCATATCTACAAGATCCTTTATGCTTTAGGGTTGACTACTAGAGAGAGGGACGAGGTAGTCACTTACAAACTCAAAGATGTGGCCCAAGCGTGGTACGTCCAATGGAGAAACAATAGGCCTTTGGTAGGTGCACCCGTTTTTTAGGAGGTGTTCAAAATGGATTTTTTTGATAGATTCTATCCTAGGGATAAGAGGGAAGAAAAGTTGGTGGAGTTCATCAACCTTCGTCAAGGAGGTATAAGTGTATTTTAATATTCCTTGAAATTTACTAAATTGTAAAAGTATGGTCCTTCTTTGGTTTCCAATCCTTGGGATTAATGATCCACTTTGTGATGGGAGTGTTGAATGACTTGCAAGAGGAATGTCATTAGGCTATGCTACATGACAATATGAACTTTTCATCTCATGATTTATGCTCAAAAAGTGGAAGAGGCAAGGGTTAAGAGGAAGAGTAGAGATGCCAAGAGGGAAAAATCTTTTGATGGTGGTTCTTCAAAGGGTAGTCCTGATATTAAAGACAAGCCTAGGTTCAAGAAGAGGATTTCTAATCAAGTTCCTAGGAAGTTCCCTGAGAATCGTTATGATAGGGCGTCTAACCCAAAAACTCAAAAGGGAAGAGGTACTAGCTCACCAAACAAGAAGAAAACTTTTGGAATGTTTGGCAAGAAGAATTATGTTTATTGCCTTAAGGGAACAGATAATTGGTTTGATTTTCGTAAAAGTGGGCATAGAGTTTGAGATTGTCCAAATATGAAGGGGTAAGACATGGAGAGTGGGAAAGCAAGTTGGTGTAGTGATGATCCGATGAAGAATCGTTTTTATTCTCTTCGCTCTAGAGGTGAGCAAGAGACTTCGCCCGAAGTGTTCATCAGTATGTTTAGAGTATTCTTTATTGATGTGCATGATTTACTTGATACCAGTGCTACCTTGTAATTTGTTACTCCTCTAGTAGCTAAAAAGTTTGACATTTTGCCCGATATCTTGAATGAAACTTTTATTGTGTCTACCTTGACGGGTGAGTTGGTTGTTGGAAAATTGTTTATATAAATTTTCCTATAATGTTGCCCAATCGATCTACTTATGTTGAACTAGTAGAACTCGATATGTCTGATTTTTATATCATATTGGGTATGGATTGTTTGCATGTTTGCATTGCCTATAGAGATTGTAAAACAAAGGTGGTGAAGTTTAACTTTTCAAATGAGCCCGTTTTAGAGTGGAATGGGGGAAATTCTATTCCTAGAGGTCGTATCATTTCTTGTTGAAAATCTATTAAGTTGATATCTAAAGGGTATTTATACCATATATAAAGAGTCCAAGATTTAGACTCCGAAATTCCTCCCAGTGAGTCGTTCCCCGTAGTCAGGGAATTTTTGAAAGTCTTTCCTAATGATCTCTCATGTATTCCTACCCCAATGGGAAATTTAATTTGGTATCGACTTTATACCAGAGACAAATCCCATTTCAATTCCTCCTTGTCAGATGGCTTCATCAAAATTGAAAGTGTTTAAGGCTTCATTAAACCTAGTTTTCTCCATGGGGTCCTCCGATTTTTTCTTGAAAGAAGAAGGATGGGTCCCTTAGAATGTGCATCAATTATCGTCAACTCAATAAAGTCACTATTTACAAAAAGTATCCTCTCCCTTGGGTTGACAACTTGTTTGATCAACTCGGGGGGGGGGGGGG
>NC_028646.1:17815634-17880000 GCF_001406875.1 Solanum pennellii
TTTGATCAACTGGGGGGGGGGGGGAGATACTTTACTAAGATTGACTTGATATTGGGGTATCACCAACTTAGGTTTAGAGGTGAGGATATACCAAAAATGGCATTTCGGACTATATGTGGTCACTATGAGTTCTTAGTAATATCCTTTGGTATAACTAATTCCTAGACGACATTTGTGGTACTCATAAATAGGGTGTTTCGAAGTTACCTAGATTTATTTGTCATTGTTTTCATTGTTGACGTCTTAGTATATTCGAAAAATGAGGGTGAACACATGCCCAATTTGAGGGTGGTGATACAAGTATGTAAGGAGAACAAATTATTTTCCAAGTATATAAAATATGAGTTTTGGTTGAGCTCGGTGGATTTTCTTGGCAATATCATGTAAAGTAAGATAGTTGAAGTTCATCCAAGGAAAACCGAGGCGGTGAAAAATTGGCCTAGACCGTTGAATCAAACAGACATTAGGATTTTCTTAGGTCTAACATGTTATTATCGGAGGTTTGTGGATTTTTTTGCATCCATTGCATCTCCCTTGACTACTTTGACCCAAAAGAGTAAGAAATTTGAGTGGTTAGATGCATGTGAGAGAAGCGTCAAAATCATGAAAGATAGTCTTATTTACGCTCGGGTGTTAACTTTACGGGAGGCTACAAAGGGCTTTGTTGTGTATTGTGATGCATCCCTAGTGGGTTTAGGGTGTGTGCTTATGCAATATAGGAAAGTAGTAGCCTATGCTTCTAGAAAACTTAAGTTGCATTCAAGAAACTATTAAACGATCTTGAGTTAGCAGCCGTTGTATTTTCCTAAAAATTATGGAGGCATTATATGTATGGTGTTAATGTTGATATGTATACTGATCACAAAATGCTTAAATATGTGTTTACTCAAAGGGAGTTGAATCTCCAACAAAGAAGGTGATCGAAATTGTCAAATGATTATGATATGAGTGTTCTCTTATGACCCATGCAAGACAAATGTGGTTGTGGATTCTCTATGTTGTATGACCATGAGTGGTGTGTCTCATGTAGAGGAAACCAAGAAAAACCTAGTGAAAGATGTTCATAGGTTTTCTAGATTGGGTGTTAGGTTGGAAGATTCTCCTTTTACGGTCCATCCTAACTCCGAGTTATCTTTGGTGGTTGAGGTGAAGTCTAAGAAACACCTTGACCAAACATTGATGGAGTTGAAGGAATCGGTTCTTCGTAAGCTTAATGAGTCATTCTCCTTAGGGGGGATGGTGTTTTGGGGTATCAATGAAGGTTGTGTGTTTCCAATATAGATGGTTTGAGGAACCTAATCCTGAAGCTGATGGGTCCTGTTACTCCATTCATAAAGGTTCGACAAAGATGTACCATGACCTTATGGAAGTGTTTTGGTTGTAATGTTTGAAGAAGGACATAGCAAAATTTTTCACAAAGTGTCCAAAATGCAATATGTGAAAGCCGAACACCAAATTCCGGGTGGTTTACTCCAAGAAATCCAATTTCCTACTTTGAAGTGGGAAGACATCAATATGGATTTTGTGGTAGGTTTGCCTATGACACAATAGAAATATGACTCCATATGAGTGGTGGTGGATAGATTGAACAAATCCCCTCATTTTGTTCCCATCAAATCCACATATTCGTCGGAAGATTATGCAAGGATCATCATTAATGATATTTTTTGTCAATATGGTATTCTACTATCCATGATATCAGATAGGGGTGTACAATTTACATTTAGTTTTTTTAGGTCATTTCGAAAATGGTTGGGTACCAAGGTTAATTTAAGCACCGCTTTTCATCCCCAAATGGATGGTCAAGTGGAGCGTACTATTCAAACCCTTGAAGACATGGTTGAAGTTTGTATCATTGATTTCAAAGGAAATTGGGATTAGCATTTGCCTTTGGTGGATTTTGCATACAACAATAGCTACCATTCATCTATATATGTGGCTCCTTGTGGAGCCTTGTATAGTAGGATATGTGGATCTCCAATTGGATTGTTTGAAGTAGGTGAGTCTTAACTATTGGATCCCGATTTGATTTATAAGATTTTGGAGAAAGTTCATATAAAAAAGGAATCACATGCAATTAGCCTATAGTTGGCAAAATTGATATGTCGATCATAGCAGAAGGGATTTAGAGTTTGAAGAAGGTGATAAGGAGTATTTGAAATTTTTCCTATGAAAGGGGTGGTTAGATTTGGTAACAATGGGAAGTTGAGCCCTCGTTATGTGGGTCCTTATGAGATCTTGCAAAGGGTTCGTAAGGTTGCTTATGAATTGAAACTCCCTAGTGAAATATCTTTGGTTCTTACGGTTTTCCATGTTTCTTCGCCTAAGAAGTGTATCGATGATCCCGAGTCCACTCTTCCAATTGAGGGTCTTGGTCTGAAAGAGAACCTCTCCTATGAGGAGCTTCCGGTTCAAATTCTTCATAGACTAGTAATGACGTCGAGGAACAAAGAGGTGGCTTCCGTAAAGGTGTTATGAAAGAACCAACTAGTTGAGTGTGAAAAATGGAATGCCAAGGTTGACACGAAGTCCCGTTACCATCATCTATTTTATAACTAAGGTTAGTCGATCCTACTAGTAATTAAAATAATAACTAAAATTGATCTTTCTTTGATTTTTAGTGAAGTTTTGCGAAAAAGTGGTTTTTTTATGTCATTACAGTGAAGTTATAGTGATGTTCATATTTACTTGAAAATTTGTAATTCTTTTTGTTTGTGTTATGTTGTGCTTTTTTATACCATGAGTTTTTATGAAATGATATTGAGCATGTGGTAAGTTGAGTTTTGGCATAATTGACTCATATATGGTATGTTGAGCTCATGTTGTGAGAAAGAAATTCCTCATAATGTTATTTTGAGCCTTATTGGGTGGTAGTTGATGTTTTTTATTTATGATGTGCAAAATACCATGATTGATGTTGTAACTCATGTTGTTATTTATTGTGTATTGGTTGGGATGCTAGTCATGAGTCTATTCCTTATTTTAAATTATTTTAGTCTCATTCGGGGACGAATGTTCCTAAGGGGGGGGGGGATAATTTAACACTTCGAAAGTATAAGATGTGTTCTAGATCTTAACATAGGTGTCTGCTATAAGGTCTATTTTAAGGTATATAAGTAATTTAGGAAGTTTAGAAATCAAAATGTCAAAGAATGTCCACGACGTCCGGAAACTAGTTCAACGATGTGCTAGTATCCTTTGGCCTATTTTACTAGAAGTCAAAAAATTATGAAAATATATGGAACGGTGTCGAACATGTATAACAGTTTTTTCGTAGTTGGAACGTCCGGTGATAACTTCCCAACAACCAATCAAGGAATCCAGGAGAACTCTTGCATTTAGGGGTCAAAGGTTGCCCCAGGTACTGTCCACCAATGGATGCAACCAATGATCCGTTCTCCGATCGACGGGGCGTGGACTGCTTCTGTCGAAGGACAGTTAGTTAAATTTAGGTTTGTCCCCATTTGACATGTCTCTAAAATTAACGACGAAATAACAGGACGGTTTGTCCCATGGTCCGTCAGTTGACCCACGAGTCGTCGAGAGGGTGTCATTGGTGAGTGGATTGTTTTGCTGCTCGTTTTAATTTAGGTGGGGTTAATTAAATAGGTGGTTAATTATTAGTTAGGGTTTGGGGAAGCCTAATTAAGTTAAATAACAACCTATATAAATACCCTAAGCTAACTAAACTAACCTAAGACCTCATAAATCCCAAACCCAAACTCTCTTCCTTATCTTATATTTCTCTCTACCAAGTTTCAGAACACCATTGAAGACAAGGTCATGGTGGTTTTTAGGGTATAAATCACAAAGTTTTATCCATAAATCTTCACCAAATTACAAGGTATTAGATTTCTATAACCTTTGGGACTTCTTTCCCCTAATGGTTAAATCAAATTAATTTCAAAAGTATGAAATTCAAGTGGTCTTTTCCAATGTCGAAATTGATCAGGTGAATTACATTGTTTATGATTTAATTTGGATATTATGAATATATTAACATGTATTCTAACTTAATTATATTATTTCTTGATGGATTAGTCTAGTTTGTAGAAGATGACCTATCTCCTTTAACCCTAGGTTGTGATCTTCATATGAATAGTGTAATGTTGGTTAATTAACTTGGTTTTTGGTTGATTTACTACTGGAAGATATTATTGTACAATGTATGAATAGATTAAGATTGATTATTGTCCTATCATGCAAGTTATTGATTAATTGATCTAGATAATTACTTTGACATAAGTCTCTTGTCTTAAGCTATGAACTAGTGGTGGATTGTGATGTAGTGGTTTAATTGACTTCATTATAATGTTTATTACTATTATCTGATTGTATTATACCTATTTTTTTTTGTTAAATTCAGGGTTTATAGTAAGACGTTGATGGTGACTTCTGAAGGTCAATTGGAAAGTCTTGCGATCTCAACAATTTACTTCTATTGTGGTCAATTGAGATTGAGTGATGATGTTTCATGGAATTATATCTTGTATGAGTATTGATAGGGTTGGTATGATGTTGAATTGAAATGTCTTGACTATTGTTTGTGAGGTGTTCGCTAAGATGAAAATGTTATAAGGATGGTGATAGCGACCAATGTTACTTATCATGATGTGAATATGCAAATGTTCTAACCTCACTTGTATGAATTGTAATGAAAGGAATATACTCATGCAATTATTATTGAGCTATGATGACGAAGATTATATAAGGGATAGACCGTAAGACCTACATTAATTTATGATGATTAATAAAGACATTATAGACATTTCAAAAGGGACACTAGCTTAGCACTAAGTGAACTAGAATGAGGAGTATCCCTTCCCACATAGGGAAGGTAGTATCACTAATATACCATTGAGATTGGAGACTACAATTCATGTATCATAAAGAGGGTCCCAACTATATCTCCTAGTTCTTTAACTATGTTGCCCCCATATGAATACTAGCTAGTGTATCCATGTAGTTGTTATGGTAATGTTTTGATACTACCTTGGTAAGTAGTCTGCTTCCTTTGGTGTAGGGTTCCACGACACCGGATTCAACATTAGCTCATATGGTCTATGTCAGTTAAGAAAATATGGAACTCTACCTAAACATTGTACTAGTTAGCCTTGAGGGAAGTCTTAGTACGATGTTCTTATATATAAATATGCTTATAATTGTACATGCTATGCATATGATGATCTTGCAGAATGATGATACTCTATGTGGATTAGACTCTCTTATGAATATGTGTTTGGTCTCTATTTCTAAAGTATGATGATATGTACTCCGAAATGATATGCTGTGTGAAGTTAGATATTAGTCATGGTTTTTGTTGGGTTTACTTGATTAAGGTTACTGGTCTTTTCTTGGTCATTGCACTTGTTGTCTTATTGAGAGTTCATAACTAATTTTGTTGCTTTGGTTATGTTGTAATGAACTCTTATTTGTGTGTTTCTACTATAACTTGATTATAGACTTGACTTTCCTAAGTGTTCAATTATTTGATATACATTTTGACTTGACTAGACTTAGTATTATTGGTATTTTTATGTATATGCTTTTTATTTAATGAATATGTCTTATTGATTGGTATGGTCTTCTTACATACGCGTAACACTTTTTCTAAATGAAAAATAGCATGTTTTAATGAAATGCCCCTTTTAAGCATGATTTAATACTATAATGTAATATGGTCTCATACTTAGCAGAAGTTGTGTACTACAACCATTTTCTCCCTTTTACCCAACATTTTAGATTTCGGTCGTTGATGGGCTTTGAGACGACTTTGAAGAGGACCTAGAATTGTCAATCATCAAAGCTTGGTAGGTCCTCACTTTCCAAGGGCAATACCAATGTCAAGTTTAAGAAGTTGTTCCTGTTCTAAGACTCCTATGTTCTTTCCTTTTCAATTTAGTACTAAAAAATGTATAGCCTATATGTGGCTTTATTACATTGATGTATGGGCTAGGCCCAAATTGTTATACTCTTGTTAAATGGTTATAAGATAAGACATCCATTTGAGACTATGTTATATTTTAAATATCTATCTGAAATAAAACTAGAAGAGTGTGGAATCTTCCTATAAAAAGGGTCTATGTATACTCGATATAAATATTATGTGTATGTAGAGGTCGATATAACATCATTGTAGAAGTAATGAAAAGTATTAAATTTTCCGCATTTTGACCTATGAATGTAATGATATAAGCTAAGAGGCTAGTCTTAATCCTCAAAGAGGCCGCCGCCGCCGGTTACATCTAAGGGGTGCTCCAAAGATCTGACACACCAAGTGTGCCTAAAGAGTCACCCTAGACTAGGCATAACATATTTAACAAGTCATAACACTTTCATTCATAACTAGACATAACACCACATATTTCATAGCATCACATAAGTACTTTTTCCTTTACAACCACGTCATTCAAAACTTATTTAGGTCATATCATAGGAAAACCACCCTCATAACCCCTTCAAAACTTACTTGTTCAATGTACACATGGAGTCCCATATCCTCACATATACTAAGTAAAGACATTCGGAAATCATGAGTGTAATTTCCATTCATAATAATAATTCATACTTTCATACATATACTAATCTTATACTTTCTTGTATCGCAGTAGTGTAATGCATGGGTAGGGTATATTTCCCTACATATACTAAGTAACCTCCTCAATGAGTTGTGATTAGAGTCCATAATCTTATATTAGATCATTTATTACATTGGGAGACATAGCTATAATAAACATAGACCATGAGAGCTACATGGAATCCGTTGTTCTACTCCCACACCTAAAAGAAAGGATTAAAACTTGCCTAAGGTGTAACCAATCGTACATAGTTATATAAGTTGTATCCTCAAGCTATAACCTACGTGGGCACATAGTTATGGAACATGAAGATATCCTCTACAAACCTTGACATTCTAACGTCGAGGTTTCCATCTCATGAGACAACTTTTATGCTGGGAACCGGGATTTGCTAAACGTGAATGTTCTCTTTAGGAGAAGCCGGACTTACTAACATGAAGCTCCTATTCTCATTTTTTATGTTCACTCGTTGCTAGGCTCTAATTCCCTTTTTAATTTATTTAAGACCTTAATGCATTAGTTCATAACTAATTCTTTAGGACCTTTCTCCTTCATACATCATATATAGCTCAAAGCATTCTAAGATGAGAAAGTCCTTTCCTCATAGACCATACTTAATGTGAGAATTGTCTTTCACATATTCATACAATCATTCATCATGTGTGTGTGCATACCATGTAATATCTACCTTCACATAACACCTATAATCACACATATTCATAACTTCATTAATCATATACTTCACATGTATAGATAGAGGTAATGATGCATAGGAGAACTATCCTTTCCTTAATCATCGTGAATCTACACTATTCATAGATATGCTTGAAGTGTGTCTCTATACATTGGTCAACATGATCACAATAATTTCTTCACACCTAACATTGAGGAAACCACTCTCTTAAGATCACAAAAAGTGTACAACCTTTCCTCAAGTCTCAAGTCATACACACTTATAGAGTATTAAGGACTATAGACTATACACACACACATTATATCAGAATAGACACTAACTTATTCGACATTATAATAAAAGATTCCTAGCATACTTTGATCACACATTCATATAGGTTTCATATAGGTAGGGGTCATTCCATAAAGGTATTCATCAACATTAGACATATAGACCACACCACATCCTATAATGATTGCTCACATATATACAACATCATCCAGTAGAACGTCTAAAGACCAACTTCGAACGTCTTGGATGTATGACCTCCAAACCTTTTCAAATCAATTATACAAGTTCCAAAACACTTTGATGACTTGTTCTTACAACTTTTTGTCACATGCGAGGCACTAACTACCTTAGTTCATTTTGAGGGTGTAACAATCTTATATCCACATGAAAAAGATTAGAAGAAAGAGGACAGAACATGACTTTCATGATTAACAATAAGTGAGAATTCCTAAGTGTCACATAGCCTCTCATTCATAAGTGTGGCGCGTTTCACACCCATTAACAAGACACAATGTAGACGTCCTTTATGAGATATCAATCCTAAGACTTCTTTAACCTCATCATCCTATACTATGTTGCTTGTAACAACCCCCAAGTACCCCCTAGAAGACAGGGCAACCTTTGGATTGTTATAGGGCGCACTTGACCCTTTGGGTCTTATAGAAGCCTTTTAACTATCGTTCATTACATAAGACATTAAAAGTAGTACGTAATTAAAACTTTGCATGAATAATTTAATAAATAAAACATCTTTAATTAAATACTAAGGATGTCCCATCGTCACAAGCAAAACTTAAAGATAGAACATAAATATCTAATGGACACGACCCTTTAAATTTCATGGAAAATACATAATAAGTCTTAGTGATGTAAACTAAGAAAAATAGACTATGTCCTCAAATATATGAGGACATACGAAGTCTTGAGAAAGTAGATTCCCAAGCTTTTCCTTCTAGACATCCACTTTTTGCCTCCAACCTATACTTATAGAGTATAAAAAAGTATGGGGTTAGTACAAACAATGTACTAAGTATAGCACATGTAAAAATATGTAAAAAGGGACGTTTTAGTATAAATACACTTTCATGCCAATTGAGTAAAACATTGATAAATATAGAAGTAAAACAACATATAGATCATCATTTAACACTTAGGAAAGGATGTCCATAATTTTTAACCATTTTACAGTAAGTTACAAAAATATTATTGTGAACCTTTTCAACATTACAATGAACACATTTAATCCCAAAACAGTGAACTCCCAAAGTCAATACAATAGGAGATGAACTAATTTCAATAGTAGTTTCCCTAAACAAGATTATCCGAAGACTCACCAAGGTAAGACATGAGGGGAACACCCATACAATCCCTTTTATACACATCTAAATTATCCTTAGACTACCTATTGTAGGCTTACTCCACACGAGAGAACAAGTCCATGCTCAATAACAAGACATTAGATGAACACTAAAACATTTCACATAAGACACACCAAGACTTCCCTTTAAGAATGCCTAGTTAGTGAAATGGATATATGACATCCCATTCCACCACCTACCCTGAGTAGTACACTCTTTTTGAAGACTTAGCTCACTCAATTAACATAAGTCACACCAAGACTTCCCTTTCGGAAAGCCTACCTAGTGCAATGGATAGATAGTGTCACATTACACCACCTACCCTAACTAGTACACTCTTTTAGAAGACTTAATACTTTCACTACATTTTTGGGGGCTAGCATAACCGACATAGACCATGAGAGCTAGACATGGAATCCCGATATTAACCCCTATCAGATGATGGATCCCCACTTGCCTAGAGAAAGCTCATGGCTTTTACATGGCTTTCCCAATAGCTACACCTATGTGGGCGCTTAGTTAAGGGACAAGGAGATTGCTACTAAGTAACTTATTCCCTACTAACGAGGAGTACTCATTTCAAGAGGTACATTGGAATACAACATCTCATTTCACGAAGTGTAACAACCCCTTCTTGATATCCTCTCGGTTATAAGCATAACTCCATACAGATTCTCAACATTATATACTATATGTTAAGGATAACTAGTGAACATCATATTTCAACTCACGAAGGGCATTCATCCTCTAACCTATCTTAGAAATCACTTGGGAGGTAGTGGTGATTGCTACAAAACACATCATCTCAACTCACAAACAGTGTTCACCTCAAAACTCCCCTTTTTAATTAATTTAGCTTCATCATTCATTCAAGTGTGTGTTTGTGTACATGTGACACACTTTGCATACAATTACCATTTTACTTATATTGATTTTTATGCACGCTTATACCTTCATTAATAAAATTACACACGTTTACATGCTTCACTTAATCATATAAGTCACTTAGACACGATCCGTAGAATAGTTCACATAACAAGCTTCATAAAACACATAAACAAGAAAAACATCATTTGCTTATTACTTCACATAATATGCCTTCATGGCATCATTCACAACACACAAGTAGCTCTACATTAATATAATTAAAGTAAACATCGCCACAAAAGGTGGACCACACCACTAAAGAGCATTTCATAAATAAGGGTAAAAAACATACCAAACTTACCCTTAACCCAAGCTTCCATAACCTATAATAATTTACTAAATATTTCATCATAATACATCTTTAGGGCAGTATCTAAATAAAAATATCAACACAAGGAAACGTAAGACCAAAGACGAAAAAATCATGTTCATTCAACAAGTTCCTTAAACCAAAAATTTGATAAAAGCATTAACAAGTTTTCATTGAAGTTTTAGCATTAAAATCACCAACTAACATTAGAAACAACATATTTTAATAATTTAGAACGTTTTCATGCAAGACCCATATATAGAATAAAAGTTAAAAGACGATAGAGTTTGGAAACCCTTTTTTTAAATATTATAGAAATGACTCCTTGAATGGAGGAGAGTTAAAGGATGACTAACATACCTCAAATAGAATAAAACCCACTGATTTACGATGAAGAAACTACCACAAACAACCCTCCTAGCTCTTCCTTGAGTTCTAGCTTCTATGGAGCATTGAGAGAGTTTTTCTTTAGAGTGAGAGAGAGTTTTGGGTTTTAGGAAATGAAGTCTAAAATAAGGTCATAGGGATTGAAACTCCTTAATATACCTAAAATACCCTAAAAATATCTTCCAACTTTCTTCAAAGACTTTGTAAATTTACCAAATACTTCAAGCCAAAGCAGATTTTTGATAGCTTTACACAGTAGAACCCACGACTACTTAACGACCGTTCGCTAATCGACGCCCTGTTGATGGGGGTCCATATCTTTGGAATGAGCCTAATTCATGGTAAGGATTTTCTATCATTTCTTGTACAGTCGATGCCCAAGGTCGACGGACCATTTGTTGACCAAAGGACCGTCCCTTGTGGTCGTCGATAGTCACTGCTTGGCAGCATCCTGCCAAATGGATGGTGTCCTATTCTAGGGCCTCTCGTGGGTCCTATATGGGGTTGTACCCGGACATTAAGCCCCTATTCTATGTTACGTAGGTCTTAGAAACAACCTACATTAATTTTGATTAAAACGAACACTTAAAACTCACTAGAACACATGAGAACATAAAAAAACTTTTTTAGACACACCATTCGAAAGTCATGGACATTCTTGCACGTTTGACCTCCAAACGTCTTAAAACTTCACAAACTTCCAAAGAAAATAATTGTAACTCATATTAACACAGACTAGCTCATGAAACATTGACGAAGCTCTATTTCACTTTAGTTTGTTTTAGGGTGTTACATTCTCCCCCACTTGGAATAACATTTGTCCTCGAATAACATAAAAACTTTAACATGATCAAGGACTCAATTAGAAGCACATAAAACCCTACAATCATGATCAAAACATTCATAGTCAAGGCACCAATAAACAAGGATCACAATTTCATATCTTCAAACACTTGCAACACAAACACTTTGCAACAACTTTTGCAATTCAAAATTCACCCTTATTCTTCATTCATGGAGGAACTAACTTATACAACATAAAAAATTCTCATATACATCAACTTTACACATATTGAAGCCACAAATCATGATAATACAATTTTTTTCAAAGCATCAAATTTTATAGTGAGCATTAACCTAACACAATGAACATGCAGAAATTTCAACAATTTCTCCTTTAAGACATTTATCAACGAATAATGATCATATGAATATAAAACGATATAAAATCATCTCTAAACATAAACACAATAACCATAAAGGGTTAAGTCTTACCGGAACTTTCAAATCCGGAGTAGTTCCCTTTTCTTAGCTCCCATCCCATAGAGATGATTCTTCTTTGTAGCATTGGGATCTAGACCACCTTGAGGAGCTTGATTGAACTCTTTCTCCTTTTCCTTGATTCTAGAGCAGTCACTCATCTTGTGTCCCTTACTACCACACCCAAAAGAACAATCCGTTTTTGCAAGACACTTACCCAAATGTTGCTTTCCACAAGAAGAACACCTAGTCCTCTCAAAAGAATGGCCAACTCCCTGGGAATGTTGGTGTGGAGCTCTATCCTTGTTTCCCATTAAAGGGTCTTGGTGAAAGAACCTCTTCTAAGGTTTTTGGAGACTCGATTCATCCGACCTAGGCCTCTTTTCCTCTTGCCTTATCTACCTTATTTTTGATTCCTCAATTTGTTGAGCATAGACCATGAGCCTAGAGATATTCATGTCATTAAGAAGCATTGTTGTACGATACTCTTTCTCCACAAACCTAGACAATCCCAACACAATTTTGTTCATCTTAGCCCAAGGGTTGACTACCATTGTTGGGGCATACTTAGAGATTTGGGTGAGTTTGAGAGAGAACTTTTTCACATTCATTCTCCCTTGACAAAAGGTCATGAATTAAACAATCTTATTCTCCCTAAACTCTAAGGGTAAGAACCTTTCTAGGAAAGCCTCTTTGAACACTTCCTAATTTACCGAACCATCTCTTACAGGTCTCTCATCCCTCCATTTCTCAAACTAAACTAAAGTCACATCTTTGAGTTGGTAATTGGCTAGGTCTGCTCTCTCCCTAGGAGTCACACACTTGGCATCCACCACTTTGAACACCTCATCTATGAAACTTTGTAGATCTTCATCCACCTTAGTGCCATGATAACTATGAGAGTTCATCCTAATGAAATCCATAATTCAAGAAGTGTGAGTAATAGCATTTGGTTGAGATCCACCTCCTTGGTTAGCTTAACAATAGTGTGATTAGTGATGACATGAGCTTGAGCCGTAATGAGTTGTGTTAGATTAATTAGGGCAGCCCTCAACTCCACATTAGTCATATCCTTTTCAACAAAGGGAGCTTGAGGACCTTGTGGCATAGGAGGCATTTTGGAAAGTTGAGGCTCTTGAGGCTCCTCAGGCTTATGAGGGGGAACAACCTCATTCTCATCCACATGTTTAAACTACAGGAACTTGGTAAACATGGGGAGGTATCCACCTATTAGCTATGTCAAATTAGGGAATACCCCCTAGACGTAACCGGCGTCGTCATCCTCATTGAGGACTAAGACTTGCCTCTTATCTTATATTATAACATCAATAGGTGAAAATTAGCGGAAATTAAAATTTTTTACTACATATACATTGAGGTTTACATAGAACTCTACATACACGTAATAGATATATATAGAGTATACATAGACCCTTCATATTGGAAGATTTCTTAGTCTTTACTTTTATTGAATATAAAATATAGAATATAACATAGTCTCAAATAGTTGTCTCATCTCATGACAATAGTATAAAAGTATATCGAATTGGGCCTAGGCCATACATCAATTAAACAAGACCACATATAGGTCTTATAATGTTTAATATCCAAATAAAAAGGAAAGAACATAAGATTCTTAAAACTAAAGTAACATCATATGCTTGATAGTGGTATTGCCCTCGGACAGTGAGGACCTACCCAACATTGATGAGTAAGAAATCCAAGTCTGCTTCAAAGTTATCTCCAAAAGCCCTTCAACGACCGGAACCTAAAATGTTGGGGAAAAGGAAGTAAAAGGGTTAGTACACCACTTGTACTAAGTATGAGAGTGTCACACCAGGATTCTAGAATCTGAACAAGACCGTTGTCGTTAAAATCTCAGTGGTCGCAGACAAGCCTCGTCTTATTTTTCATCATAATCATACAGTTAAAGTTTGTGGAAAATGAAAATTTTTTAATATACTAATGAAGTATACTTAGACTTCATACTTAACGTTTATAAAAACATACGATATTCTAAAACTATTGTCTCACATATATAAAACGATCTATGCAGTGAAAATCTGGATTTAGCTAATAATAGTTAATATGCAATATGGGTCTTATTACAAAAGAGTCCAAAAACATAATGGAAATGGCGTATTTTTAAAACTACTAAAAATCAACGTAAGATAGAATATGAAAGATCGTTTTCCCGAACATGAGGACCTACCAGGACTTGCAGAAAGAGTTCCAAGCTTCTGCAGAAAGAGTTCCAAGCTTATAGTTGAAGTAATGTAATGTAATGGGGTTAGTACGTCACATGTACTAAGTATGGGCATATGCACATAACAAATAGGGACATGCATTCAAAAGAATCATGTATCATATCTTTATAAAACATGCCAAGACATATAAAAATCTTCAACGCACAGACCATACAACATATACAAGATAAAGGATTTCATTGACATCAAATATGATCATAATTTCACATAACATAAAAAACACTTACCAATGATCCCATACCCAACCTATAAGTTAAATAGTCATGTGAAGCTCCATAAACCCACATAACCAGGTAGATATGATAAGACACCATAAGTAAAACTTTGCTTCATATAACTTGTAACATAATTAGTCATCACTTCATATAACAATATAACCAAATAACATTTTCATCATAATACCAAACATTCATGTAAGAGCGAGATCATATATCATAAACATATATCTTTCATATCATCATATTACGTAATAAAAATCACCTAGGGCTTCCCTTAATGTCAACTTGTGCAATGTCTACCTAGCGTCCCATACCACTACCTATACTAAGTTAACTCCTCAAGTCACCCTAGTCAACGTTCATTTACTTGCAATTCGTTTTAATTGATGGATCATACGCATTAACCGACATAAACCATGTGAGCTAAAAATGGAATCCGGTTTCATGAAACCCCACACAAAAAGAAGGTGGTCTACCGGCCAAAGTAGAATCAACATGACATAGCTTTCTAGGTGGATCCACTAACTAGTATCCTATGGTTGCAACATAGTTCAAGAACTACGAGATGTATTAGAGACCCCTAGTTCCATATTACATGGAAACCTCAATCTCATGAGAATCATTGTGAACCTACCTTCCCCTAGGGAATGAACACTTCCCACATCTAGTTCATCGGTGCTTATCTTAAGCCCCTTTTCATGAAATAACCTTTAATTTGTTTTTCATAATAAACTTATCATAGGTCATAGGATATTATCTCCTTGTGTAACATGATTATGAGATCTTTTAGATTAGCGGAGAATTGTCCTTTCATTGTAACCTTTCTTTTGTGAGATTAACATAACATAATCACCTTGTATAAAGCATAAAAGGGATATGATAAACTTGCATATTCCTCTTCTTATCATAATCTCACAATTTACTTGTTCATAGCCAGCATATTCACATAGAAAAATCATACATACTTTTCATAACATATCATCACAACTTATAGGCTAACATAAAGATCTTAGAGTAATCGCAATTGTAGAAGACTTACCTCTTGTTTCCAAGGACCTTATTCATCATGCGATATTCATCATAATTTTTAGTGAAATACTCAATAACATAATCAAGAAGAACTCATAAAATCATGTACAAGATCAACACATAGCATAGGAGAGGGTAAATGGGTCATTAAATGGTTCATCCAAACCTTAAATTCTAACCCTAATATTTACATGTTTTCACGTCATAGAAACTATCATACGAAACCATCATATAGGTAAGAACATGCTTCACACTAAATTCAAACATAATTAGAAGCCTACTCATCATGTCGTGTAGAATAGTGTATAGAAAACATATACTTTTCATTGAAAATCATAAATCTAGGGTTAGGAAGGAAATCCATTTTGTAGAGTAAAAACCCTAGAATTGAAGTTCTGGAAAACTTATCTTTAAAGGACATCATGTGGAAACGAATCCGAAGAATAAAAACCCATACCTTATAGAATAAGAATCCACGGAATATTGATTGGATACTTCGAAACCTTCGTCTTCTTCCTTAAGCTTTTCTTGTTCTTTAATGGAGTTTGGAAAAGAGAGTGTTGATTAAAAGAATTTCGTTTGATTCTTATTCCGGACATGTAAATTTGCTCTAAAACTGACCTAAATTAATTATATTGACGTCCCAATACTTACCCTAAAGACCCTTTACTTAAATTACCTCAAACGTTTACTACAACTAGGAGAATGTTTGACTTAGGTTCTCGAGTTTTGACTAGGAATTATATTAATTAATTAAGTTTCTAATTTAATTAGTTAAGTGACCTAGGGTAATTAATAAAGTACACCTATGTTTTTAGGACATAACCAACCCTTTTGGATCATCCTAGGTTAGGTACTAGGATTTTTCTTTAGTTAGTTATTCGGTTAGTGTCACCCGGTTAGGTATTAGGTTGGCGGGTGCACTTGTTAGTCTTTTTTTGTCTTAGGTTATTTATCTAGTTAGGTAATTTAGTTAGGGCCTAGGACTGGTTAGGAATCTTCCATGTGGATTGGACCGCCGTGCGCCTGCCCCTTGACCGCCCTAACCAAATTCGGTTGGGCTTGTCTTCTTGTCTCTCAGCCGGCAGCACATGTATTGTTGCGCCCCTCTTATTGTCCCAAGGATCCTCAATATGTCCTTGGGCACTGCTTAATCTACAAGATTATTTTAAATGGTTGTGTTCTATGGTACCTAGGCTTGACACTTGGATGCCTCGTACCTAATGTGCAAATTAAGAAATTAATATTTTAGCTTAAGGTCTTCATTGCAGATAGAATTCCTAAATAAGCTTGGATTGGGGAATTTGAACCAAAATTTATTTTCTAACATGCCCAATATTACTAAATATTTGATAATGGGATTCCAATCTACCTTAATACATATTCTTAAAACCTAATAGGCTCTGCTCTAAACAAGTATATTTTCTATGAACATTATTTTAAGCATTATTAAATAGATTAAGCTCTAGTCTAAGTCATCAAATTTATGGAGTGTTACATTATCCACCCCCCATTAGGAACATTCGTCACCGAATGACACTAACAACTTTTAAAGGGTAGGAACAGGACTCAATTCTAGAAGAACAACCATCACATAACATATAATTACACTTAGAAGTCAATTCATATTACACAAACATATAAGAGCTACATAAGCATAACACATAGTGAGGAATTTCCTTCTCAGCCTTATTATTAGTTCAGAATGCATCATAGAGTTACCATGCTATCAATCTTCTCAAGATAACAACAAAATCTCAAGAGGACATATGCATACATGTTTCACATAAGTGCAAAAATAGAGTATTAAAACATCTCTTTTAAACTCTAGTTGGTACTATCTTTTACCAACGCATGGTAAACAAGTTAAATTTTCTGTTCTTGTTAAATTGGGCATGAAGTCTTTATAAGCCAATCTTCATTGACTACGCCCGTTCTTTGATTATTTGCATAATATATAGTTCTTGGGGCATACATTCGTACTCCAATATTCGCATAAATTAATAATTGTTAAAACTTCATTCTTATCAAACACTAAGGATTTTACATTCTCATGCTTTGCTTATGTAGTTTTCTTTGAACTTACCCTTCTTCTTCTTTCTTTCTTACTTTCTTAGTTAAATCTTGAGCATTATGCATACTACTAGTAGCGGAAATAGGGAGAACTAGGGAGATTAACATTCGACAATTTCATTGGGAACAACCATAGTTTCGGTTTTCTTGGATTCTATACATTTGAAAAAAACTCCTTTATCATCACCACATGATATAAAAAACACTTGCTATCATCTTACAAGCCTTTAAACACGAATTAATTGGACTCCTTGGTAAAGAATTTCCCCCTTTCAATTCAAACATGGCTCCAAGAAAAACATCGGGAAGTACATCAAACTTCCTAGCTACAAAAGGTGTAACGAAAGAAAAAGTATCACCTATATCATGAAAAGTATAAACATTAACAGAAAAAAACTAATGACATATCCGTCATAATATCGGGCGAGATTTCTTGTTTACCCCTAGCCTTATGTGCATAGAAACGGTTCCTTTTTGGAGCATTAGAATTCGGCCCGCTTGGTTGAGGTTGGTCATTACTCTTGCCTTGACGTCTCACATTGGGACAATTCTTCACCATATGGCCACTTTTGCCACAGCCATAGTAACATTAAGTCCCAAAAAGACATTCACCCACATGTTTATCATCACACTTATCACAAGTTGGTCTCTCTTTTGGTGTATCAACATTTGTTTCCTCTTGAGGGTTAGAACTATAACCTCTATCATTGAGAATCTTGGAGAAATTAGAAGGAACTTTATTTGAAAACCTATTCTTAAAGTTAGGCTTGCCTTGAACATCAAGCCTACTCTTAGAAGAACTACCTTCAAAAGATTATTCCTTCTTTTCTTCCCTATTCCTCTTTCTTAGATGAATTTCCTCTACTTGATGAGCATGAACCATTAATCTAGAAAGATCCATATTATCGTGAAGAATGGCTGCACAACATTCTTCTACAAGCTCATCAGACACGCCGTTACAAGAAAGGGATTAGATGCTAAAAGATACATAGTGTTAAATCTCTGAAGGCACGACACATGAGTATCAAGAAAAGAGAAGTTTCCTAATCATCACATAGCCTCTCATCAATAATTGTGGCGTGTTTCACAACCATGAACAAGACACTAGTTGTGTAGTGAGACATTGACCCTAAGGATATTTAACCTCATGATATGATACCAAGTTTGTCAATACCGGATTCTGGAATCCGAACGAGACTGACGTCGTTAACCTCACAGAGGTCGCACAGAAGCCTCTTCTTAGCTTTTATCACAATCGTACAATTAAAGTTTTACGAAAATTAAAACTTTTTATATACTAATGAAGTATACTTAGACTTCATACTTAAGATTTATAAAAACATAAGATATTCTAAAACTATTTCCTCACATATATAAAACCATCTAAAGAGTACAAATCAGGACTTAGCCAATAATAGTTAATATGCCATATATGTGTTATTACAAAAGAATGAAAAGACCATAATGGAAATATCCTATTCTTAAATCTACTATAAATCTACGTAAGCTAGAATATGAAAAATAGCATCCCCGAACATGAGGACCTACCAAGACTTGAGAAAGAGTTCCAAGCTTCCTCAAATCGACCTCCTTAAGCTTCAATGTACGAAAAATACACTTGTAGTAATGTAATGTAATGGGGTTAGTACGCCACATGTACTAAATATGAGTATATTCACATAACACATAGGGACATGCATGAAAAAGAATCATTTATCATAACTTTCGAAAACATGCCAAGGCATATAAAAATCTTCAAGGCAGATACCATATTACAAATAAAAGATAAGGATTTCATTGATATCAAACATGATCATAATTAAAAGCATCTTATCATAAAGTCACGTTAATAATTAGTATTCATGAAATCATATAAACATAACATACAAAACACTTACCAATGATCCCATACCCAAACTACAAGTGCAATGGTCATGTGAAGCCCCATAACCCTACAAAACCAGGTAGATAAGATAGGAGACAATGAGTAAAACTTTGCTTCATATAACTTGTAACATAATTAGGCATCACTTCATATAGCAATACAACCAAATAACATATTTATAATAATAGGCAACATTCATGTATGAGTAACATCATATATCAAAAAGATATATCTTTCATATCATCATATTACTTAAGAACAATCTACCAAGACTTTCCTTAGAGTGAACTTGTGCAATGTCTAGGTAGTGTTCCATACCAATAATTATACTAAGACGACTCCTAAAGTAACTCTAACAAACGTTCATTTACATGTATTTAGTTTTACATGAGGGAACAGACGCATTGACCAACATAGATAATGTGAACTAAAAATGGAATCTGGTGTCATGAAACCCCACACCGAAAAAGTTGGTCTATCGGCCAAAGTAGAATCTACAAGACATAGCTTTCTAGGTGGATCAACTAGCTAGTATCATATGGTGGCAACATAGTTCATGAAGTAGGATATGTATTAGAGGACCATAGTTTCACATTACATGTGAGCCTCAATCTCATGAGAATCAGTGTGAAACTACCTTCCCATAGGGAAGGGACACTTCCCATATCTAGTTCATCGGTGCTTAGCTTAAGTCCCTTTTAATCAAATAACGTTTAATTTATTTTTCATAATAAACTTATCATACTTCATAGGATAATATATCCTTGTATAACATGATTATGAGATCTTTTGTGAGAATAACATAACATAATTACCTTGTATAAAACAAAAAAGGGATATGATAAACTTGCTTATTCCTGTTCTTATCATGATGTCACAATTTACATGTTCATAGCAAGCATATTCACATAGAAAAATCATATATACATTTCATAACATATCATCACAACTTATAGGCTAACATAAACATCTTAGAGTAATCACAATTTTAGAAGACTTTCCTCTTGTTTCCAAGAACCTTATTCATCATGCGACATTCATCATAATACTTAGTGAAATACTCAATAACATAATAAATAAAAAATCATAAAATCATGTACAAGATAAATACATAGCATAGGAGAGGGTAAACAGGTCATTAAAGGGTTCATTCAAACCTTAAATTCTAACCATAACGTTTATATGTTATCACTTCATCGAAAAAAATCATACGAAACCATCATATAGGTAAGAATGTGCTTTATACTATATTCAAATATAATTAACAGCATGCTCATAAATTCGTGTGTAATAGTGTATACAAAACCTATACTTTTCATTGAAAATCATAAATATAAGGTTAGAAAGGAAATCTGTTTTGTAAAGTAAAAACCCTAGAACTGAAGTTCTTGAAAACTTATCTTGAAAGGACCTCTTGGGGAAAGAATACCTAGAGTGAAAACCCATACTTTATAGATGAATAATCAACGAATTCTTGATTGGAAACTTTGAAACTTCGTCTTCTCCTTTAATCTTTTCTTGTTCTTCAATGGAGTTTGGAAAAAAGAGCGTTCTTGAGATATTAAGACTATTTCGTTTGATTCTGATTTTGGACGTGTATATGTGGTCTAAAACTGACCTAAATCATTATATATACGTCCCAATACATACCATAAAAACACTCCACTTAAATTACCTAAAACATCCCTCCTAAATTGACTACAACTAGGAAATGTTAGACTTAGGGTATCGGGTTTTGACTAGGAATTAGGTTATTTAATTAATTTTCTAATTTAATAAATTTAGTGACCTAGGGTAATTACTAAAGTACCCCTAAGTTGTAAAGACCATAACAAACCCTTTTCGACCATCCTAGGTTAGGTACGAGGATGTTTCTTTAGTTAGTTATTCGGTTAGTGTCACCAGTTAGGTCTTAGGTTATCGGGTGCACTTGATAGTTTATTTTCTTTTGTCGACGGTTACTTATATATTTTGGTAAGTTATCTAGGGCCTAGGACTTGTTAGGAAGCTTTTCCCCATGTGGCTTGGACCGCCCGTGCGTCTGCCCCCTAACCGCCCTAATCGAATTAGGTTGGGCTTGTTTTGTTGTCTCTTGGCCGGCAGCACATGTGCTTGCACATGTGTTGTTGCGCCTTTTTGTTGTCCCAAATATCCTCACTATGTCCTTACTCATTGCATAATCTACATTATCATAATAAATTTTTATGTGCTATGGTACCTAGGCTTGACTCTTGGATGTCTCTTACCTATGTGCACATCTAAGAAATTAATATTTTAGCTTTGGGTCTTCATTGCAGGCGTAATTTCTAAATAAGTTTGGATTGGGGCATTTTAAGCAAAGTGTATTTTAAGTTTTGTTAATACTTAGAAATTGGCTAACACCCTTCAAACCAATATTTTCTATCATTCCCAATATTACTGAATATTGGACAATGGGATGCCTATGTACCTTAATACATATTCTTAATACCTAATAGGCTCTTCACTAGACAAGTATATTTTCTACGAACATAATTTTAAGCGTTATTAAATAGATTAAGCTCTAGTCTGATACATGGAATTTTCGGAGTGTTACAGAGACCATATGCACACATATCATGAACATATGCTAAAAAGGGACATTTCATTAAATATGCAATTTACTTAGAAAACTTTTATGCACACTCAACAAGAACATAACAATCGGTAAGATATTCATTTAGTGATAGGCATGTACATCACAAGACCAATAATATAAAGCATAGTCAAGTTAATGAACATATAAACATACTTGCGTATATAATCAAGGTCACTCTATCATCATGTTATAACTTCAACAAGCATGAATAAGAGTTCATTGTAACATAACCAAGGTAAGACAATTACCATGAACCCCTATCAAGTAAACATGTGCAATGACCAGCAAAGCCCCATAGCCTTAGTCAATCAAGTAACCCAAAAAAAATCATGACGAATATCCTAGTTTACATAGTATAGCATTTAGGAGTACATATCATCATACATTAACAATGTAGATAAACAAATTTTTATATGTGAAACTTAAAAATCATGCACAAATAATCTTAGAAATCATGCACAAAGTCACATTTTGTTCAAAGTCATGCTAATTCACTCTATGAAAGCCTTGATGAAAAAATAAGAACACATACAAATCAATGACAATTAATTCCTCAAGACACGTCCATGTACAACACAGGATCAAGATTATTATCATAAGTAAATTCAAAATGGGTATTGACATATTACGAGCATATAACCAAAGCTACTCCAACATAATTTTATAAGATAAAAGCATTGCAAGAGTTCATATCACCTAAGCTTATGAGACTCTTAAAAATAATCCCAACCCTAGCATACAAGTGGAATGCTCATGTGAAGTCCCATATCCCCACATAATCAAGTAAACAAGGAAACAGATCATAAGTTAAGCCTAACTCCATATAACATAGCACTATGACTCATCGTCATCATCTGTAGCAATGTATACCAATAACATGTTCATAAGTGAAACTAACATAATAAGGATCATCAAAATCTAAAGTAGAACATTTCCATATTATTAAAGTCATAAGAGCATAAGAAAATCTTCGTAGCACTTCCCTTAAGGCCAACTAGTGCAATGAATAGGTAAAGTCCCATACCCCTACCTATACTAAGAAGAACCACATAAGTCAACTAATACTTTCATTTTACCTTCAAGAACAATTGTCTGAACTGACATAGACCACATGATCTAAATGAGTAATCTGGTGTCATGAAACCCTACACCGAAAAAGGTGGTCTACTTGCCAAGGTAGAACCAAAACATGGGCATAACTTTCAAGGTTGATCCACTAGCTAGTACTCCTATGGGGGCAATGTAGTTCAAGAACTAAGAGACATACTTGAGACCCTCTTTATGAACAATTGCATTGTTATCTTCAAATCATGTGAACCATTGTGAACCTACCATCTCACATTGAGAATGGTCACCTCTCATAACTATTTCATTAGGAACTTATCTTGACTCATTCAACTTGGGCTAATCATTAGTTACTAAAATTCCCCTCCTAAGTTGACTAAACATAGGAAAACATGTGGCTTAACCAAAATCTAGAAATTTGATAGGGTCTCGGCCAAATCTTGAAATATGTATTAATTAATTATATTATTAATTTAATTAAATAAAGGACATAGGGTAATAACTAAATTACCATAAGTCTTTGGGACAATAACTAGCCCTTTTGTACCATCCTAGGTTAGGTACTAGGTTGTCTCTTTAAATAGTTACTAGGTTAGTGTCACCCGGTTAGGTCTTATGTTGTCGAGTGCACTAATTGGTTTATTTAGGTTAGTCGTAAGTTAGTTAGCTAGTTAGGTAAGTTAGTTAGAGTCTATAGTTGTCTAGGGAATTAGGATCCACATGGAAGGACCCTTGCACAAGCCTTCTCCCTAACTACCCTAACCGAATTCGAATAGGGTGTACCCTTCCCTTAGCCGCTTCTTCACATGTGCTTAGATACGTGCTTGCACATGTGTTGCTTGTACTTTCCGAACTACCTATGAATGATGGTTCATTTTGATTGTTTACTTACTGTCCCAAGGATCCTAACTATGTCCTTGGGCTTTACTTAATCTACATGACAATTTCAAGTGGTCATGTGCTATGATGCCAACGCTTGACACAGGGTTGCCTCATATCTATTATGTAAATATTATGAAACATATGTTTTAAGCCTAAGGTCTTAATTGCAGGTACATTTCTTAAACAAGCTCATCAATGTTGGAAAATTGGCTAACACCCTTTAAGCCAATATTTTCTAATATGCCCATTATTTTTCTTATTTGGGTACTATATGGAAATGAGCTAAAACCCCTTAGCCAATATTCTATACTATGCCCAATATTTCTCAATATTTGGCATTGGAATGCCTATATACCCCTAATATACATTCTTAATGACCTATTGGCTCTACACTAGACATGTAATTTTTGTGAATGTAACATTATCCCTCCCTTAGGAACATTCGTCAATGAATTACACTACACATCATTTTATAATAAATAGAATGATTTTTGATAACACATTAGCATACTTAAAACATTACTCTTGTGAATATCTCACACTTACTCTAGATGAATCATATTATTCAAAGCTTATCTGAAGCTTCTTATTTGAGATTGAGGAACTTCCTTCTCAATCGCACTTAACTAAATGCACATCACAACTAATGCAACACAAGCATCATGTCTAAGCTATACAAAAACAGCAACATAAATGCAATCATGAACTCATTTTAACTAATATAGTGCAAGTATAAAATAAACGATTATGGACTTACAACACTAAAATCGACTAATTCACAATAAACATAGAGTTTCTTAACAAAAACCAAACTTAGGAAGTGTATATCTAACCTCAAGAACCTAACAAGTGAGGGTAACGGGATCTGATATCGGGATCGGCCTCCCATGTTGCTCGTACAACAAGGTGGTTCTTCCATAATACTTTCACGGTGGCAACCTCCTTGTTCCTCAACCACTTCACTTTGCGATCTAAATTTCAACAGGAACCTTTTTAAAAGAAAGGTTCTCATCAACTCCTAACCCCTCAACAAGCAGGATGGATGCTGGATCGCCTAGACACTTGTTAAGCATTGAAACGTGAAACACTTGGTTCACAGAAGCCATGTCTTGTGGTAACTTCAGTTCGTAGGAAACAATTCCTACTCACTGTAAGTTCTCATAAGGACCTATATAACTTGGACTCAACTTCCCTTTCTTACCAAACCTCATCACCCTTTTCATGGGTAATATCTTTGGGTAGACTTGATCACCCACGTAATATTCAAGAGCTCTCTTTCTGTTATCTGCATTGGATTTTTGACTATTGTAAGTAGTAGCCAATGTATCCCTGATCATTCTCACCTTCTCCACAGCCTCATGTATGATGGTTGGTCCAAGGATTGAAGAGTCTCCCACCTCAAACCACCCAACATGAGAACTCATCTTCTGCCATATATTGCCTCAAAAGGTGCCATCCCAATGCTTGAATGATAGCTATTATTATAAGAGAACTCAACTAGTGGCAAATAATTATCCCAACTCCCATTGAAGTCATAACATATGCTCTCAGCATATCTTTAAGGGTCTGAATAGTACGCTCTTCTTGTCCATCTTTCTAGGGATGAAAAGTATTACTCAGCTTCACCTATGAACCCAAGCTCTTTCGGAAATATCTCAAAAAATTAGAAGTGAATTGGGCTCCCCTAACCGAAATGATAGATAAATGGATCCCATGCCATATCACAATCTCATCAATATACAACATGGCATAATCTTCGGCTCTATAAGTAGACTTCACAGGTATGAAGTATGCAGACTTAGTCATCTTGTCAACAACAACCCACATAAAATCATGTAGTATCCTGGTCCTGGGCAAACAAACCACAAAATCCATATTAATATCCTCCCACTTCCATGTTAGGATCTTAGGAGATTGGGTAAGACCTTCAGGCTAAAGGTGTTCGGCGTTAATATGTTGGCAATTGGGACACTCCTCCAAAACTTAGCGATATATCGCTTCATACCATTCCACCAATATACTTCCTTGAGATCATGATACATTTTGGTGGAACCTAGATGAATAGAATACATGGAGCCATGAGTCTCTGCAATAATATTTGTCCTCAAATCATCTATATTCGGAACACATAATATTCACTGGTATCTACGCACACCATCCTCCCCTACGGAGAATAATTCATTCAGCTCACTCAACACTGAGTCTTTCAACTCCGTGAGTACTGGGTCTAGATGCTTCTTCGCTTTGATATCTACAAAAAATGAGGATTTAGAACTCGAATGAACTGAAACACATCCACTTGGTGTATCTACCTGCCGTATACCCAATCTAGCCAATTGGTGCACCTCCTTAACAAGCTCCTTCTTCTCATCATCAATATGACACACAGTGCCATGCTCAATTGGCTCAAAGTATTAGCCATTATATGGCCTTACCTGGGTGATAGTGAAAAATCATTTCATAATCCTTGAGCAGCTCGAGCCATCTTCTCTTACGTAGATTTAACTCTATCTGTGTAAAAACATACTAAAGACTTTTACGGTCAGTAAATACATCAACATGTACACCATATAAATAATGTCTCAAAAGTTTTAACGCAAAGACAACAACACCTAACTTAAGATCATGGGTGGGGCAATTCTTTTCGTTGACTTTCAATTGCCTGGAAGCATATGCAATCACCTAGCCACCCTGCATAAGAACATATCCCAAACCTACTCGGGAAGTATCACAACGTACCACATATCTTTCATCACTTTTCGGCAATATAAGCACTGAGGCTGAAGTGAGTCAGTCTTTGAGATCTTGGAAGCTCTTTTCACACTTTTAAAACCACTCAAACTTCACCTTCTTCTTCGTTAAGGCTATCAACGGGGAAGCAATAGTGGGAAAGCCCTCCACAAACCTGCGATAATAATTAGCCAAACCAAAGAAACTCCGAATATTTGTTGGTGTGAGGGGTCTGGGCAAATTCTTCACTGATTCAATCTTTTTTAGATAAACCTCAACACCCTGGTCGGTCGCAACATGACCAAGAAAGGTCACTGATCTCAGCCGGAACTCACATTTATTTAACTTTGCATACAACTAATGTTCCCTTAATACTTGCAATTTCATTCTCAAATGTGGTTCATGCTCTTCTATAAACTTAGAGTATATTAGGATGTCATCTATTAACACTATAACAAAAAGGTACTCATGAAAGACCCTATTAATAAGGTCCATAAACGCGACTGGTGAATTTGTGAGACCAAATGTCATGACAAGAAACTCATAATGACCATACCTAGTACGAAATGCAGCCCTAGGAATGTCCTCTTGTCTCACTCTATGTTAGTTATAGCCTTACCGGAGATCTATTTTAGAAAAGAAACATGAACCTTGGAGATGATGAAACAGATCATCAATTAAGGTGTAACATTCCACAAAATTACATTTCTAGTGAAGAGCCAAACAGGTCTTGCGGAATGTGTATTAGGGGTACATAGGCATCCCAATGCCCAATACAAAGAAATATTTGGCAATGTATAGAAAATTGGCTAAGGGGTATTAGCAAATTTCTATATAATGCCAAAATAAGCTAAAATTTGGCATATTAGAAAATATTGGCTTAAAAGGATGTTAGCCAATTTTCTAAAATTAATGAGTTTTTTATGAAATGTACCTGCAATAAAGACCCTAAGCTAAAAGCATTTGTTATCACAATACTTGCAATGAGGTATAAGGCACCCAAGTGTAAAGCATAGGCACCATAGCACATGACCATATAAAATAAACATGTAGATTAAGGAGTGCCCAAGGACATATTGAGGATCCTTGGGATAATAAGTAAACATTCCAAATGATCCATCAATTATAGTTAGTTAGGAGAGTATAAGCAACCCATGTGCAGGCACATGGGGAGAAACTGACATGAGGGGACCACCCTGACCGAATTTGGTTAGGGTAGTTAAGGGGCAGGCATCAACATGGGTTCACACATGTGGGGTTGCCTCATATCTATTATGTAAATATTATGAAACATATGTTTTTAGCCTAAGGTCTTTATTGGAGGTACATTTCTTAAACAAGCTCATCAATGTTGGAAAATTGGCTAACACCCTTTAAGCCAATATTTTCTAATATGCCCATTATTTTTCTTATTTGGGTACTATATGGAAATGAGCTAATACCCCTTAGCCAATATTCTATACTATGCCCAATATTTCTCAATATTGGGCATTGGAATGCCTATATACCCCCAATATACATTCTTAAAGACCTACTGGCTCTACACTAGACATGTAATTTTTCTGAATGTAACATTATCCCTCCCTTAGGAACATTCGTCAACGAATGACACTACACATCAT
This sequence comes from Solanum pennellii, assembly GCF_001406875.1. Lineage (NCBI taxonomy): Eukaryota > Viridiplantae > Streptophyta > Magnoliopsida > Solanales > Solanaceae > Solanum > Solanum pennellii. The sequence continues at coordinate 17,843,807 of NC_028646.1, forward strand.
TTTATAATAAAGAGAATGATTTTTGAAAACACATTAGCATACTTAAAACATTACTCTTGTGAATATCTCACACTTACTCTAGATGAATCATATTATTCAAAGCTTATCTGAAGCTTCTTATTTGAGATTGAGGAACTTCCTTCTCAATCGCACTTAACTAAATGCACATCACACCTAATGCAACACAAGCATCATGTCTAAGCTATACAAAAATAGCAACATAAATGCAATCATGAACTCATTTTAACTAATATAGTGCAAGTATAAAATAAACGATTATGGACTTACAACACTAAAATCGACTAATTCACAAAAAACATAGAGTTTCTTAACAAAAACCAAACTTAGGAAGTGTATATCTAACCTCAAGAACCTAACAAGTGAGGGTAACGGGATCTGATATCGGGATCGGCCTCCCATGTTGCTCGTACAACAAGGTGGTTCTTCCATAATACTTTCACGGTGGCAACCTCCTTGTTCCTCAACCACTTCACTTTGCGATCTAAAATTTCAACAGGAACCTTTTTAAAAGAAAGGTTATCATCAAGTCCTAACCCCTCAACAAGCAGGATGGATGCTGGATCGCCTAGACACTTCATAAGCATCGAAACGTGAAACACTTGGTTCACAGAAGCCATGTCTTGTGGTTACTTCAGTTCGTAGGAAACAATTCCTACTCACTGTAAGTTCTCATAAGGACCTATATACCTTGGACTCAACTTCCCTTTCTTACCAAACCTCATCACCCTTTTCATGGGCAATATCTTTGGGTAGACTTGATCAGCCACGTAAAATTCAAGAGCTCTCTTTCTGTTATCTGCATTGTATTTTTGACGATTGTAAGTAGTAGCCAATCTATCCCTGATCATTCTAACCTTCTCCACAGCCTCATGTATGATGGTTGGTCCAAGGATTGAAGAGTCTCCCACCTTAAACCACCCAACATGAGAACTGCATCTTCTGCCATATATTGCCTCAAAAGGTGCCATCCACATGCTTGAATGATAGCTATTATTATAAGAGAACTCAACTAGTGGCAAATAGTTATCCCAACTCCCATTGAAGTCAAAACATATTCTCTCAGCATATCTTTAAGGGTCTGAATAGTACGCTCTTCTTGTCCATCTTTCTAGGGATGAAAAGTAGTACTCAGCTTCACCTATGTACCCAAGCTCTTTCGGAAATATCTCAAAAAATTAGAAGTGAACTGGGCTCCCCTAACCGAAATGATTGATAAATGGATCCCATGCCATATCACTATCTCATCAATATACAACATGGCATAATCTTCGGCTCTATAAGTAGACTTCACAGGTATGAAGTATGCAGACTTAGTCATCTTGTCAACAACAACCCACATAGAATCATGTAGTATCCTCGTCCTGGGCAAACAAACCACAAAATCCATATTAATATCCTCCCACTTCCATGTTAGGATCTTAAGAGATTGGGTAAGACCTTCAGGCTAAAGGTGTTCGGCCTTAACATGTTGGCAATTGGGACACTCCTCCAAACCTTATAGATATATCACTTCATACCATTCCACCAATATACTTCCTTGAGATCATGATACATTTTGGTGGAACCTAGATGAATAGAATACATGGAGCCATGAGCCTCTGCAATAATATTTGTCCTCAAATCATCTATATTCGGAACACATAATATTCCATGGTGTCCACGCACACCATCCTCCCCTAGGGAGAATAATTCATTCAGCTCACTAAACACAGAGTCTTTCAACTCCGTGAGTACCGGGTCTAGATGCTTCTTAGCTTTGATATCTACAAAAAATGAGGATTTAGAACTCGAATGAACTGAAACACCCCCACTTGGTGTATCTACCTGCCGTATACCCAATCTAGCCAATTGGTGCACCTCCTTAACAAGCTCCTTCTTCTCATCATCAATATGAGACATAGTGCCCATGCTCAATTGGCTCAAAGTATTAGCCATTATATTGGCCTTACCTGGGTGATAGTGAAAAATCATTTCATAATCCTTGAGCAGCTCGAGCCATCTTCTCTGACGTAGATTTATCTCTCTTTGTGTAAAAACATACTAAAGACTTTTATGGTAAGTAAATACATCAACATGTACACCATATAAATAATGTCTCAAAAGTTTTAACGCAAAGACAACAACAGCTAACTCAAGATCATGGGTGGGGTAATTCTTTTTGTGGACTTTCAATTGCCTGGACGCGTATGCAATCACCTAGCCACCCTGCATAAGAACATATCCCAAACATACTCGGGAAGTATCACAACATACCACATACCTTTCATCACTTTTCGGCAATATAAGCACTGAGGCTGAAGTGAGTCAGTCTTTGAGATCTTGGAAGCTCTTTTCACACTTTTAAAACCACTCAAACTTCACCTTCTTCTTCGTTAAGGCTATCAACGGGGAAGAAATAGTGGAAAAGCCCTCCACAAACCTGCGATAATAATTAGCCAAACAAAAGAAACTCCGAATATTTGTTGGTGTGAGGGATCTCGGCAAATTCTTCACTGATTCAATCTTTTTTAGATAAACCTCAACACCCTGGTCGGTCACAACATGACCAAGAAAGGTCACTGATCTCAGCCGGAACTCACATTTATTTAACTTTGCATACAACTAATGTTCCCTTAATACTTGCAATTTCATTCTCAAATGTGGTTCATGCTCTTCTTTAAACTTAGAATATATTAGGATGTCATCTATTAACACTATAACAAAAAGGTTCTCACGAAAGACCCTATTAATAAGGGCCATAAACGCGACTGGTGAATTTGTGAGGCCAAATGACATGACAAGAAACTCATAATGACCATACCTAGTACGAAATGCAGCCCTTGGAATGTCCTCTTGTCTCACTCTATGTTAATCATAGCCTTACCGGAGATCTATTTTAGAAAAGAAACTTGAACCCTGGAGCTGATGAAACAGATCATCAATTAAGGTGTAACATTCCACAAAATTACATTTCTAGTGAAGAGCCAAACAGGTCTTTAAGAATGCGTATTAGGGGTACATAGGCATCCAAATGCCCAATATTAAGAAATATTTGGCATAGTATAGAAAATTGGCTAAGTTGTATTAGCCAATTTCTATATAATGCCCAAATAAGCTAAATATTTGGCATATTAGAAAATATTGGCTTAAAAGGATGTTAGCTAATTTTCTAAAATTAAAGAGTTTTTTAAGCAATGTACCTGCAATAAAGACCCTAAGCTAAATGCATTTGTTATCACAATACTTGCAATGAGGTATGAGGCATCCAACTGTAAAGCCTACGCACCATAGCACATGACCATATAAAATGAACATGTAGATTAAGGAGTGCCCAAGGACATATTGAGGATCCTTGGGACAATAAGTAAACATTCCAAATGATCCATCAATAATAGTTAGTTAGGAAAGTATAAGCAACCCATGTGCAAGAACATGGGGAGAAACTGACAAGAGGGGACCACCCTGACCGAATTTGGTTAGGGTAGTTGAGGGGCAGGCATCAACATGGGTTCACACATGTGGGGCCTAGATATCTAACTAATTCTAGACTCTTACTAACTTCCCTAACAATATAACGAACCTAGGACCAACAAAAATAAACCAATTAGTGCCCCCGACAACCTAAGTTTTAACCGGGTAACATTAGCATAGTAGCTAGTTAAAAACACAACGTAGTACCTAACCTAGGATTGTCGAAAAGGTTGGTTATGGTCCTAACAACTTAGATATAATTTAGTAATTACCCTAGGTTGATTAATTAATTAATTTAACAACATAATTGACTAATTTTAAAGGAAAAATCCGAAATCACGAAGAAATTTCCATATTTCAGTTATGACAAGAAAAACACAACCTAGTACCTATCCTAGGATGGTCCGAAGGGTTAGTTATGGTTATAACGACTTAAGGGTAATGTAGTAATTAACCAATATCACTTAATTAATTAGATTATCCATTTATTCAATAAAATTAAAGGGGTCAAACTAAAATTCTTACACTAACCTAGTATAACTCAAGAAACATCCTAGTACTTAAGTTGGGATGGTCCAAAAAGGTTAGTGATGGTCCCAAAGACTTAGGGGTATTGTTGTAATTGACTTATGTCCCTAAGTTAATAAAATTTACTATTGAATTAATTAATTAAATTCCAAATATTTACCGAAACAATAGTCAACACCAAATTCAAGATTTTTGTCGAGTCAACATTCTCCTATGTTTAGTCAATTTACGAGGGGCGTTGTGGTAATTAAGTAATTAATTTATTTGATTACATTATTGAAACTTAGTTGAAGGAGTCAGTATCAGTTCCTTAGACTTAGACTCACGTTCAAACACTAAGAGTTTCATAACGCCAAAGAGTGAATGAACGAAAGCCAAAAATGGGAAAAGTTCCATCAACGTTCTTAGGCGATTCTAAGGTTTCTTCAAGTTCTCATTCTAGGTGGTCTCTGTGGATTATGTTTTACATAATGTATGGTTTCCTTTATCTCCTGGAGTTCCTTATCAAAGAGTACTTCCCATCGTCGTAATTCATGAGATCTCAAAACTAGTATTTTTCTGAAGTTCTCATCGAACTTTTCCTTTTCCGTAGTATCATTGTCATAATTTCCGTATTGTATAGATTAGTCTTGATCATGTTGTTGGTATGTGATGCTGGCTTATATTAAGTTGTAGGGTACTAATTAAATAATGTTGAATGAACCTATGAATAATATTTGTATGACATTAAGTGAATTAAAGAATGATGTTATGCTAAATGATGTTCAAAAGCATTAAGTGTTATGTGTGACGTCTCAATGCATGGTTACTGTTAACATGATTTATGAAGATGTTATGTTCATTAAAGTGTTAATATGATGCTGTCCAAAATGGCTAGGAACGTTATGCCTAAAATTATATCTAAGATTGGTTTAAAAGATTTCCATGAAATCACGTAGAAATGCATGTTTGCCTTAGGAAAATAAAATGGCGAACAATACATTGTCTAAGAATGATGAATGATATTTGCTTTAATGTAATCTTTAAATAATTAAGGTATAATAACATAAGCATGAATGAATGTAACTTTGGCTTATTCCAACAATGATGGTTATGTAATTTTTACATAATTGTTTATGCCAATATTAATCATATGTCAATCGTATATAACCAAAATAATGAAATGACAACTCCAGCATTTCTAAAGTAATTCAATGAATCCATATCCAAGGGCATGCCATTTATCGGGACAAGTCCCAACATGCTCAAAAAGAATGAACTATGAACTTATGTAGTTCATTGCATAAAATGCTCATCATCCATAAACAATATAATGAGGCTACTAAACAAAAGTAAGCAAGTAATGTGAGTAATAACATAACTAAATATGCCTAAGTTAAGAAACTTACCAGAATGAGGTGTTAAAAGAAGTGTGATAAGCCCCACTTACACCGAAGCTACTATGTTAAAAATACTCACGAATGAAGGTGTTAGAACGTGTGAAACTAGTCTCGTTAACACCATAGATATTATGTAAGGATATTCACATTTCATAAATGTAATTAAAAGGATGAAAAGTCATCAATAGAGTAAGTAAATCTCAATTTAGAAGCAAGATTCCATAATGTTAGAGTCAACTCTAAAAGATAAGAAGACAATGAAATTGAGCAAAGTACCGATAGAATACCTATGAGCATCTGCTTGCAAGTGTAAGTCTCGTGAGACAAGGATACCACCTAGGTGTATAAGTAGTCTCCTTAAGTCCCTAGTCTTCGAAATATGTCTAGCCAACATAGGAACTAGCATGTGGTTTCCACCTAAGAGAGCTAGGTATGTTTTGATCTCACCTTGGCCATTGAGATAACCTCTTTTCGTTGTGGGGTAGAATGTGTATTTCATGTTTAGCTCACATGATCTATGTAGTTTATCGCTCAAAAAGATGTTCTTGGTTCACTATAGTCGTGAGCCACTCCTTTTCGATGTGGAGTAAATACTTGATATAGATTCTCCTTAGCCGGGAATCACCCTTTTTTGGTGTGCGGCAGACACTTGATTTCATGAGTAGCTCACATGATCTGATTCATTTTAATCGGTGAATCCCTCTTTTCGGTGTGAGGATGACACTGGATTTCATGTTAGCTCCCAAGATCTTACTTCTAAAAATGGCTCTAATAAAACAAGCAAGAAAGATGATCGAACGTATGTCAAAGTGAGTTATTAAAGTGAGAGCTTAAGAATGTAATTGCAAATATTAGTACCAATGATGTTTCAGCAAATAATGGGCAAAGCCAAATAATAATAACTTATAATGACTTCTTATTTCATGCCAATAAATGGGAGTAGAAACAAAATAGTAAATCAAAGCTTCATAACTTCTCTAACATGAAAATGATGAAATAAGTTGCATAGGCAATATAGATTGGCTTATGAAGTGTTACTGAATGTATAATGTAATGAATGACTCATTGTAAAGATAGTTAAATCATTCCTTAGTCCTTGGATTACTTTCTTGATTCATTGTGGGTGTAAGACTTAAATGAATCATTCCACTTGTAAGTAAAACATAGGACCAAATGAAATTATTGAACTACATAATAATAAGAAGAAAAAGAATGAAAAATAATCTAAGTTCCAAAAATAGGGCTCTCGGGTTTGGAATGGTTAAATTTTTAAATCTGTGCTTGAGTTATTCTAAAATTACGTTGATGATCCTAATGTCTTGTGAACATATAGAAAATGATTTGTGTGCTTTGAATGCATCAAAATACATCATATTAATACCACAATTCATAACTAATAAATTAGGAAAGTCTACTGACTTCACTTTCCAGAAATAGTAGGTTTTTGGGAAGAACTTCCTTGATCATGCATAGCCTTATGTGTATGTGTGCATACACACATACTTAATACAAGTGTTGTACTAACCCTATATAATTTACTATTTTATAGGTTCAGGTCTGAGAGCAAATTTAAGATTCATTGTAGAGGTTTGGTCATCAGCGTTCTCTAGACCATTTTGTTGGTCCTCTTGATTTCGAGGATGCTACGGTTTTATTCTAGCCTAGTAGTAGACGTAGCTTGTGGATGTTGTCCCTAGCATTTCTTTCAGATACTTTCTTTTTGAATCTTTTGTAGTAAGGTCGTGTTTGGCAAACTTTTTTAGGATATATTGTTTCTCCCTTTGAATTGATTTTTTTATAGATGGTTGTTTCGTTATTTTGAGCGTAGTATATGATGTAACTAGTTGATAATTATATGAAGTCTATGTATACTTAAAACATTTAAAAAGTTTTAAATATCTCCAAATTTATCTAGATGAATGTGATGAATGCAACAAAAGGCTTGTCTGCGACCTCTGAGAGGTCAATGATGCCGGTTGAGATTCGAATTCCAGAATCCGGGTCATGACATCAGGGTAGAGGGTATTTGTTCTTTATACTGACTTCGTTGAGTTGCCGATAATTGATACACATTCTAGGAGTTCCATCCTTTTTCTTAACAAACAACACTTGTTCACCCCATGGGGATATGCTCGGCTGGATGAAGCCCTCATCAATTAAATCTTTCAATTGCAACTTCAACTCTATGAGTTCAGCTGGAGTTTTTCTATGGGGAGGATTGAAAATTTATTTGGTCTTGGGATATAAGTCAACACAAAAATCAATTTCGCGTTCAGGAGGGATTCCTGGTAAATCCTCTAGAAAGACATCTTGGAACTCATTCACTACGCACACAGAGTCTAGTGAAGGAACCTCATTCTCTAAGTCATTTACTCTAACTAAGTGGTATAAATACCCCATAGATAACATCTTATTCGCTTTGAGGCTGTAAATAATTTGGCTTGTTAGATTTGGACCACGCCCTTCTCATTCTAGCTCTAATTCATTTGGAAACTTAAACCTTACTACCTATTTCGACAGTCTATTGTAGCATAACAGTTATGGAGCAAATCCATACCCATGATTTTGTCAAAATCAAGTATGGCTAATTCTATTACGTCATGTCAACAGGGGTGATTTTATCAAGAATCTTAATTTGTCAATTTTTGTATAATCTTTCAGCTCTAATGCCATTTCCTATGAGAGTACTAACTAGAAATGGCTCAGGCAAGATCTCACGAACCAAGTAAAACTTACTAGCTACTAAAGGAGTAACAAATGACAAAGTGGATCCTGGATCTAACAATGCATACAAAGGAAAAGACAATACATACAACGTACCAGTGACAACATCACCTGACTTCTCTTGCTCCTCTCTACCTTTCAATGCATAGAATTTGGTCCTCTTGGGAAGTTCGACTACAGCAGTAGGATTTTTCCGAGGCTGAGCATTTGTTCTTGCCTGATTCCTCGTATGTGGGCAGTCCCTGACAATATGCTTACTCTTTCCAAACCCATAGAATCTATTAGTACCTATGAGGTACTCACCTCCATGAAAATAGCAACATTTACAACACGACTTGCGTCTACGCTGGAAAATTCTATCATTTCCCTTTTTGGGGCCATACTTATCCACTTTGGCATTCGAGTTTCTGGAAGTTCTCGGATTACCTGAGTTCTGGTGCCCCTTCTTGAACTTTGCCCTGTACTGAACTCCTACCAGAGCTAGAACCAACCTGATCTAAGGGTCTAGGCTTCTTGGCTTCTCTACCTCTCTTTCTCCGATGACTCTCCTCCACCTTCTGTGGATGAACCATCAACCTACCAAGGTCCATGTTATGATGATTCATGTCTACCCGACATTCTTCCTCTAGATCCTCCGAGAAATAGCTTATTTTGAGAGCTTATAATTTTTTAAGGAATACTCCTTGATTGAGATACCTCCTTGTTGTAGGTTGATGAACTCCTCAACCTTTGCCTCTCTTTGTTCTTTGGGAAAGAATCTCCCCAGGAATGTTGTCTTGATAATGTCCCATGTAATGGGGGGTGCTTCTGGTGCTCGACCACCAGCCCACATTTTTTACAACACTTGAGCTACATCTTTGAGTTTGTAAGCAACCAACTCAGCCTTCTCTTTTTCATTGACTACCATGGCACTGAGAATCTTATACACCTCATCCACAAACTCTTGGGGGTCTTCTTTTTTCTTCGACCCAATGTAGATTCGAGGATGCATTCATGTGAAATTCCTTAGTCTGCTATCCATGGTGCTAGCATGTGGGATCTCCTTAGGAGAACCCTCTCTAGTGGCTTGGGCTGTGATAGCCTGAGCCTGAGTAGTGATAGCTTGGGCAATCTGAATACAACGCCTCCCTCACTTCTTCATCTGTCAACACCGTCGGGTTGACGGGCACTTGAACTCCAGCAACTGGGGCTTGAGGAGGAGGTTGTTTCCCTCCAGCAGCTTCTTCCTCAACTATTCTGACTACGTTTCTCCTTGTGTTCATTGTTCTACATGCATTCACAAGAAGGAAGTTAGATACTTTAAATGATGCAAGATGTCATAACTTACACAGCACGATAAAGAGTAGAAGAAGGGAAAATTCCTAACATAATATAGTCTCCAAGTCATGATTGGTTGCGCGCTTCACAACCATAAGCTAGAAACTACGTAACGTGGTTATTTTGAGCTTTAGTTCCTAGGTAATTTCATCTCATGCTCTAATGCAAAATTTATCACATCCGGATTCTGGAATTTGAGTACAACCACCGTCGTTAACCTCTCAGAGGTCGTAGACAAGCCTCTACTTAGCTTTCATCACATTCATATAGTTAAATTTGCGAAAAATTTAAAACATTTGAAGCATAACGTAGTATGTATAGACTTCTTATATTTTCTATGAAGATTAAAATTCTACTAAGCGCAAATTAAAACATCCATCTACAATTGATGAATCAATTAAAATAAAAAGATATAATAGTTGTCCAAAACGACTTTAATACAAAGCTTCGAAATAAGTGTCACATAAGAAACTCTAGGGAAAAAATCCACTATCTATGTATAAAGTAGAAAGCTATATAGATAAGTGTAGCATCCTCGAACATCAAGAAGACCTCTGAAGTACAGAGATCGACAATCCAAACAGCTTCGATGAGTCTTCAACCTTCTCTCTGACCTGCACCTATAAAGATAATAACAGTATATGGTTATTACACACTTATTCTGAGTATGGGTGTATGCACACATACACATAAGTACTATGCATGATCAAGAAAATCTCTTACTATTATAACATGCTATTTCTTTAAAGTGACATCACTAGACTTTCCTAATTCGTTATTTGTGAATTGTGGTATGAATATGACGTACTTTGATGCACTCAAAGCACAGAAATCCTTTTCTCTATGGACAGAAGACCTTAGCATCATGAACATAATTTTAGAATAACTCGAGTGAAAATTTTTTAATTTGATAACCCAAACCCGAGAGCTCCTCTTTCTGTACTTTGTTTTATTTTTAAGTCTGTTTCTTCTTCTTGTTGTGTAGTTCAATGATATTTTTTAAGCCTATATTTTTCTTACAAGTGCAATGATTCATTGTATTCCTAAACCTACAATGAATCACGTAAATAATACGAAAGACTAAGGAAATGATTCAACTACAATTTGACATGAAATCTTACTAAGCCAATCTTTATTGAATATGCCTATTATTTTCCCATTTCCATAATATAAGAAGTTATTATAATACAATCTTGGTATGTTTTAGATTTTACTCAAACAATATAGAATCCGGTGAACCACCCCTTTTCAGTGTGTGGCAGACACATGATTTAATGTTTATTCACACGATCTAGATTCACTTTGATCAGTGAACCACCCCTTTTCGGTATGGGCCGGACACTGGATTTCACGTTAGCTCACATGATCTTAATGCCAAAAATTTCCTTAAGATAGTAAGAATGAAAGAAGAAGAAATGTAAGTTCCAAGTGAACTAAGAAAGTACGAGCTTAAGTATATCAAATAATCAGTAGTTGATAAGAATGAAATTTTAACAATTTATTGGCTTATGCCAATAAAGATATATGCTCCAGTATCTTCACATTATGCAAATGATCAAATAATGTTCATAGACTAATAAAATTGGCTTAAAATTACTTCTTGTATTATGCCAATGATCAAATAATAGGCATAGCCAATAAAGATTTCGTGTGCAATTGTAGTTAAATCATTTCATTAATCTCTTTGATTACTTATTTGATTCATTGTAGGTATGAGACTATAATGAATCATCGCACTTGTAAGTAAAACATAGGATCAAAGGAGTTTTTTGAACTAGACAACAAAAAGAAGAAATGACTGAAAAATAAACTAAGTCTGTAAGACATAGCTCTCGGCCTGGAGGGAGAAAATTTATAATTTTTCATTCGTCTTGTTCTAAAATTATGTTCATGATTCCAAGGTCTTATTATCACATCGAAAATGAGTTGTGTGCTTTGAATGCATTAAAATATGTCATATTCATACCATTATTCTCAATTAACGAATTAAGAAATTCTAGTTTCTTCACTTTCCAGAAATGGCATGTTTTTATAGAAGGGCTTTCATTGATTATGCATAGTCCAGACGTGTATATGTGCATACACCCATACCTATTACATGTGTGTACTAACCCTATACTATTACTAGTTTTATAGGCGCGGGTCAGAGAGAAGATTGAAGATTATTGAAGCGGTTTGGATTAGCGATCTCAACACTTTGGTAAGTCCTCTTGAGTTCAAGGATGCTACATTTATTATTGTATCTTAGTACATTAGTCATAGCTAGTGGATGTTATAGCATTTCATTTCAGGGATTTTATTGAAAGCTTTGTATTAAGGCCGTTTGGGAAACTTTTAGGATATATTGATTCTTTCAATTGAATTTTTTAATCGATTTTAGATGGTTGTTTAGTTTGATATTATTAGAATATCACTCTATATATTAATATTATGAAGTCTATGTATACTTCATTATGTTCTAAAACATTTAAATTTTTTGCAAATTTAACTGTATGATTTGCCTGTCTGCGACCTCTGAGAGGTTTATGACGATTGTTGCATTCGAATTCCAGAATCCGGGTGTGACACCTAAATCTTAATCTCACAATTCATATAATAAAGAAATTCAATCACTTTCATCATACCATCACCTATCTAATCTAATCACATATGATACTTCAATTGAACATCATCATCAAGTACAAATAATCACAATTGAATTAAGGATTCAAAATCGTAAGTATAACAAATTCACCTTTAAAATCTATCTTCAATGGTATTACAATCAAACAACCATATTAACCTATCAATAGACATAATAACATCATACAATAGTAATCAAAACAAGAACTAGGTCAATTGAATCATCACTAACCAATTCAATATCAATTCATAACGTAGGGTTAGGGAAACAGGGTAAATTCATGATTTATTTCATATAAGTTGGTGTAACATCAATAAATACCCTATAATTACGTCTAAAATAATTAAATACAATTTGAAAGTTCAATTTTGGATTAAGAAAGAAACCCATGTTTTTGTCAACTTTTGTAAATCAATTTGAAGGAACCTTGCAAGAACCCCAAACGGATTTAGGATGTCAAGAGACTCACATCAGACTTATATCTTTATTACATGATAATGAAGTGTTTTAAAGTATCCTTCGGTGATTTGAAGTCATTTGGAAGTAAAACGTCAAGGACGACCAAGTCGTTAGTCGATTAATCACCTATTGGGCATTATGTGTTTTTATGTGCTTATGTGGGTTTCATGATCTTATGAGGTATATATATGATCAATAATGATTTTTATAATCATTTTATGCATTTTGATGAATTTTACAGTTCAAACGTCGTAGAACGTCTAAAATGTTGGAATGTTAGCCCTTGAGACGTTCATGTCTGTATTGAGTGTGCCTTGCATGTTTGGATGTGTTTTATGTGTTTATTTTGGGTGAAACTTTTATGGAATGTATTCAACATATTAAGGTTTATATTTAAATTTGAAATGTACAGGTACGACTTCACAAGGGCCCTGCAAGAGGCCCTCAAGAAGGACCCAAAGGATGTCCTGACTCTGGATTGGCATTGTCAATCGACGAACCAAATGACACATCGTTAGTGGAATGACTCCTTGTTGATGTGGAGTATTTTATGGGAAGTTATCCTTGAGAATTCTTAGCCACGTGAAAGCCTCAGATCCAAACTACGAAAGGCACAGGACAGTCTGTCGATGGACCAACGCACCGTCCTTGGGTCTGTTGATGCAGGCATTCAATTACTGCCATGCATGCTTCCTATTTATGGGGTGAATGGAAAATTCACCCTCACCTAATATTAATCTACTAGTTTTATTTGGTATTTTTTTGGTGTATTTAAGTGATTAAGCCCATTCCCAATTAAATTCACCCAATTAAACTTTCCTTCCAAACACCAATTCACTCTATAAACCTCCATTTTAGGTGAAGGTCAAGCACATTTTTGAGCTTAAATTCCAATGGATTCTTCATCAATTTTAAGAGTTTTTCTTCTATATCCTTGATCTTCATTCATCCTTCAGTCTAGAGAGTTAATCTCAAAGTTCTCAAAGAGAAAAATGATCAAATCTCTTATTCTTCAATCTATCCATAAGTTCCTTCTCAAAACATTATTAAAGGCTTTCTAACGATGAATTGAAGTTAAAATGTTGATTATAACGTAAATTTTTATCCAATTTCATGATGAACCCATGCCCCTTCAAACCGTCGTTTTAAACTAACTATGTGCTTTATAATATTGTATGAATATCGATGGAATTGTAATTCTAGCTTGCTCCATCACTTGTATATACTTCCTATTACGTGTATTCAAGATTAATTATGTGATATTTGATCAATATGGATTGATTCTTGAAGAACTTGATCTCTACTTCTTAATTATTATTAAGTATGACATTCATTGTTTCATTAACTCTATTATGCATGATTGTAGGATTCGTTTGTTTAATGATTATTGTAGCTAAAACCTTATGTTAATATTAAGTATGAATTATAGATAAGTTATCCATGTGGATGATATATTAATTAGCCTATATTCTTCTATCTTCAATGGATTCCTAATGTAACATGATCACTGTAATCTCGAGTTTGTGGAGATTATAGTAGGATATCGTTTAGGTTATTACTTATTTAACCACTACCATATACTTCTATTATTGATTTATTTTGGGTATGAATCACTCTAAAATTAAATAAGTCTTGGTAATGATTGATGTAGGTTCTCTAGACTATAGATTGATAATGTTATGGACATGATCTTGTTTCAATGCTAGGGTAGATGAAGCATGATTTAGTTTGAGTAATGATATCTTTACCTACTTCCTTACTAGTATATTGTTGTTATATTGTTATTGATTATCAATGCAAGTGAATTTGGTTAAAGATCTATGTCCTTCTACTTCCTAGTATGTCAGAATGCGCACTAGTTTGTGACTTGGTCTTGTAGAAGCTCATGCATTAATTCATATGTGATTAGTGTACTTTAGATAATTTTTTATACTTTAATTTTTTATGAAATGGTCAATGATGACCAAAGGCTAAATGATTGGTAAGATTTGCCCCACTTCTCCACTTCTCTACTTCTCTATAGTACTGTTGATGAAGCCTTTTATGGCGTTTTGTGGTATCGTCCACTTATGGTGGAGGTGTTTACTTGATTGTCATAATGTATGTGTTGAGTATGGCATTGAAGGAAAATTGATGAATATATGAATGTGTTGTTATGATGATCACACTATGTGAAGCCTATGAGTATTTTCCCATTCTAGTTGTGATCTAGGTTGTATTACTATTGTATAACCATGTGTATATCTATGTTAAGATCATGCGTAGGTTCTTCCATTAATGAAATGTTAAGGATTGATAACCCCTTCCCATATACCCCTATGTAAATATGTGAATAGCTAATGTTAGTTGTCTTAAAGTGTAATATAAAGTTAGCTTGCCTCCTATGCTAAATTATGGTGTGTTGTATATGCTTGAAAATATAATGGAGTCCTACGAGGGTGGCTTCCTAAATATATTGTTGGTAAACATTATGTGATCATGTTGACTAATGTGCACACACACTCACACATTATACATGCTTACAATGTAGTAAAGGTTCATAACATTTAATGAAAGGTTGATCTCATATTCACTAAATGTCTACTACTATGAATGTAAGGTAAATGTATGTGAAGTATGTTATGTATTCCATTAACTATGATTACTTGATAGGTGTACTAGTATGGACAAGGGTATGATACCTTGTGTATGTATTGCACATGTGTTCCTTGATAGGATAGTTCCTAGGTTTGGTTTCTATGTACATGAATATTATTGTATAGACATGCTATTAATATGTCTTATATGCTGATATAAGATGAAATATTAATGTGCATACTGTCTTAAAGTGTTGATAAGAAAGTATTCTCATACAGTTACACCTATAGACTTGTGCATTTATATATGAACTTATATGACCTTTATGTGTTATGTGAATGGTTTGCTCACATACAAGTAGACAGACATATGTATGATGATCTAGTCAATAAAGGGGCCTTGAAAGGTGTGCTCATATGTACCCTACAACTAGATAGGTGCTCGGATATGATATAAGCATAAAAGGATTCAATATCCTAAGCCTATGTTTTATAAAGTGAAGTAATAAAGGCTTTTAATAAAAAAAAACTTAGCTTAGAAACGAGTGAACTTGATAATGAGAGGTGTTGACTTCCCATGGAGGAACGTTCACCATTTGGTTCCCATAAGGTTTGAGTTCCCTTAGAGGAATATTCACCTATAGTTCAACATTAGGTGGTGGCTTTCCTTTGAGGAAGGTTCACCCATGTTTTCTCATTAGAGGATGGTCCAATGCCAATGAGCATGTAGAGGATCATGTATATGTCTTTGTTCCATAAAAAATGCTTGCCATGTAGGATCTAGAAAGTGAATTTACTTAGTATGCTTGATGTTTTAATGGTATACCTTTGCTAGGTAAGAACACCATCCCTTGGTTTAAGGATCTACAACACCAAATATAATGTTTAGCAACCATAGTCTTAGTGCCGGTTAAGGCTATAGTTTCCCTAAAGTAAACTGGACAATGGCAGTAAATTCAGGACCCTAATTAGTATAACCTAAGGGTAGTTATTTAGTTTAGGTTGGGGTGTGACACTTTACTTATATATTGCACAAGTGTCTCTTGAAGGAAGACCTAGGAAGGTGTTCTATGTAATGTGTCTATGTATATTTTCTTTATGCATGACTTTCTAGTATTTGTCTACTTGTTGTGATGAAGTGCACGGTATGAGGCTATGAGATGTTTTCTTGTCCTTATATGCACTAGATTGCACGGTATGAGGCTATGGAATGAATTAAGTTCTCCTCACTCTCTATGTTGATGTATGAATTGGAAGTTAAGGATTGTGGTCATATGATAGGTTTACTAAGTATGTGTGAGGTTATAGGTCTTCACATATACATTGCACTAGATGACATAGAGTATGATTCTGAGTAAGGGCTTATAATTCATTCATGTGTAATGAAGTTAGAATATGTGCAAGGTTATGTAGCTACTATAATATGCTTATATTATTGTCTTAAATGTGTCTTTGAGGTATTACACTTCTATGATAGTATGTGTTGTCTTGTGTAAATTGTAGGTATGACTTTCCTTGTGGCCTTAAGGTGTTCATTGAACCAAGTATCACTAAAGTGTTACTTGGGAGTTTAATTATTTAAAAACAACCCACTAAAAGAAAATGATGCTCACTGTAATGTGAATGAGCTCATTGTAAAGTGACCCCAAATGTGGCTTAAATTCTATGTGATCGTATATGATGTTTTGCCTTTGAATACGTCTATATAAAGTATGTGAATGATATAAATGCTATTAAATAAAAGTTTTATGAATATTTACTCAAAAAGGCATATAGTGTGATTTCAAGAAAATGTCCCTTTTAAATTCATGTTTTTGCATGGTTGTCATACTAAAAATATTCTTGTACTAACTCAATTCTTCTCTACTTTTTACACAAAGTTTAGGTTATTGACGCTTATGGGATGTCTTTACATGATGAGGATATTGATATATGATTCCCAAGCTCAAGGAGAATTGTCTTTAAGTTCTAGGGATTCCCTACTTATGGTTTACTGTAAAGTTCTTTAATATTATATAGTTATGTATTATGTTATAAGGGCAGTCTCCGTAATGTACTCTTATGATGTTGAGTCTAGGACGGCAAAAGAGACTATAGTTTTTCACAATGTATTATGATATTTTATATATATGTATATATATTTATATATGTATATATATGTATATATATATGAAATAATGATCTAGCATATGATGTGTTAAGAAAGTTTTATATTTTCTACTAAATTTACCTATTATAATGCGATGAATGATAACTATGGGCCTGTGTAAGACCTCCGAGAGGTCAACTACGCAACGTTACTTGGAGGGAGTGCTCCCCAGATTTGACAAACCTCTTGGGGAAAGATGAAGATAAATGGATACAAAGTTGAATCTTGGAGACCTAATGACCTTGAACTGCTCTTTAGTGTAGTCTTGGGGAAATAGACAGAGAAAGTAGAGAAAAGGTAGAGATATTTGATTTTGCGAATTGAGAGGTGGTAGGTTAGTTTAATTAGGTTCATGTATTATATCGTACCTTTATTAACTTAATTATACACCCCTTAACTCTTAATTAATTAACTAGCTAACTAACTTAATAAATGACCTAACTGAATAGGACAGCATAAAATAGACCCTCATCAATGAGTCCCCAACATATAGACCGTAAGTTCATCAACGTTCCGTGCTGGCAAATCATCGATGAGTTAAGATACTAGTTTTTGGATAATTTTTGGAAAAATTTTAAGGATTTTCCAATTACCACCATCAATGGGCCATTGACCCATCGACGGCCCGTCGTTTGGTTCATCATTTGGCCTATGTCAAATTGACAACTTTTGGTCAAATGCAAGGTTCCTCTCAAAGGACCCCTAGGGTAGTTCTTGAGGAGTCATACCCAGGCGTTTTGACCCTAAAAACATTTTAAAATTTTTTATCATATTTCTACAAATTTTGATTCATTTTTTACTCGTAAAACCCCATGAAACAAGCCAAGGCACACTAACCTTATTTCACTAGTCTCTGGACGTCATGGACGTTACTTGACGTTTTGACTATTACACTTCACAATTAGTTTAAATACATTATTATGGGCCTTAAAATAGTGTTACAAGTCTTTGTTCAACAAGTGAGGCTCTACATTAGGTCATGAACTTTTGGAGTGTTACACCTACCTTCAAGCGTGTGCTCTTGGGTCGTGACAAAATTGGTATAAGAGCATAGGTTATGGAAATATTCTTAGGAATCAAAAAAGTATCAAAAATCAACACCTCGTAGAGTCTTGTTCATCGGTGTGAGTGGCGACACATCTATGAGAGGGTGGCTATAGGACGATACACTTTAACTTTCTTCATGACTCTAGTGTCATGTTGTAGTGTAAAAAGTTATGATTGTCCTTCTTGATGTTTTTCCTTGTTTTTTAAGAGATGACTACTATAAGGATGGCCTCTAGATGAGTTGTAGAGAAGAAGTTAATGAGGAAGTTCCTCACTAAGTTGAGTAAGTTCAACAAGTTGAACAATTCTCCAAGGTGCACAACTCCACAAGGTGTGTAAGTATCTCAAGTTGAGCAAGTTCCTATTGAGGTTCAAGGGAATGAGGTTCCCTGGTTCCCTCAAAAATGACAAATAGGGATATTAGTGAATCTCTCCTTACCGTAGCCCATGCTATGACAACTCATGTGACTAGAGACATTGGGCCTAGGGTGAATGCTTTGTAGAGTACCATGACCTCTAGGTTGAGAGACTTTGTGAGTATGAAACCTCCTATCTTACTAGATTATAATATGGGAGGTTGGTAAAGTATGGTACACTCAATGGGAAAATAATAGGTCGGTTGAGTCGGGTCCCATAGAGTGGGAAGAGTTTAACGAGGCCTTCATAGGAAAGTACTTTCCCCGTGAGAGTAGGGAGGTGATGGTTTAAGAGTTAATTAACCTTAAACAAGGAAACATGAGTGTTGAAGAGTGTTCTTTGAAGTTCACTATGTTATCTAGGTGTTCTCCATCCTTAGGGTCTAACCCTAGGGATGAGATGAGTAGGTTTGTAACTAGTGTTGCCGATGTTGTGAAAGAAGAGTGACGTATGACCATGCTCAATAATGACATGAATTTTTCTAAGCTTATGGTGTATGCTAAATCTATTGTAGACTCCAAACTTCATAGGATCTTAAGAAATACGAAGAGTAGTGGGTCCAATGAAGAAAACAAACCTAGGTTTAAGAAGAGGTCTCCAAATGAAGATGAACCTAGTTCTTCTAAGGCTAAGAGTGAGAATACTAGTGGTTCTCAAGGTTGTAACCCTACTTGTGTTACTTGTGGGAAGAATAACTTTGGGAAATGTCTAGCCGGTACCGTTGGTTGATATGGTTGTGGAAAGGATGGTGATAAGTTGAGGGGTTGTCCTACTATTGTGGCGTGGATAGATAATGAGTGGCCACACAAGATCCTCCGAATGCTCCGGAAGGTGGTTCTCTAAAAAGGAATCGCTTTTATGTTCGTCATGATAAAGGAGCGAATTTCAGTGATGATGTTGTGAAGTTATAGTTATCTCTCTTGTATTTTGATAGATTCCTTTTTTATGGGGGATTAAGGTGAGTATGAGGTTTTGATTGGTTGTATCTTCTCTTCTATTATATTCAAGATTGAGAGTTGTTGCATGTCGCATTTTGTTTCGGAGTCTTGTTGAAAATTAATTTTATTGGTCTCCTTGAATTATGCATCTTATGAAATTATGTTTCTGTTGTAAAATGAGTTTATATTGTTTTGCCTCTCATATGGTCATGCTTTCATCATAAATTACTTATTTTTCCTTAGTGAGTTTACTTAGCATAATTCACTCTAAGGCTTAGCACTTCACTGAATGAAATTTGAAAAATTCACTAAAATTTTCATTCATTAAAAATAGCTATAATGTGCATAGAATTGAAGTTTATGAAAATCATAATGTGTGGAGAAGGAGTTCCTTCTATATAAACAAATGTGAGTCTAATTGCATGATGAGTTGTACTTAGTTTTTATCTTCTTGTTGAGTTTTGAGTCTCTTCATTATGTAAAATTGTTCCTCCTAAATATGTGTATTGTGTGGTATAGTTATGTGCTGGTAGTCTTGAGTTTATCATCTATTAAAAGGTCTTAAAGTGTAGCAAGTGTCATTCGAGGACGAAGGTTGTCCAAGTGGGGGAGAATGTAAATCCTCTAAAACGACTTAGGTGAAGCTAGATCATTAAATTTGTTTCGTGAAAGTTTAAATTCTTAAAATTATGTATGATAGTGTTTTGAAGAATTACCTAATGTTTGGTGGTTTTTGGAATTCAAACATCCAAGAACGTCCATGATGTTCGAAAGTTTATCCTTGAAACATGCTTTTGTGTCTTAATGTGTTTTTGTGTATTTTACGTTTTATTTTTTATTGAAATTGATATGAGAGGTTCCTTACATTTATATGAGCGTATTTGGGTTTCAATCATTCGAACGAAACTCAACAAGGACAAACATATGGGTCCTTGAGGAGGACCCAACTTGTAAGCCAAAGTGCCAAAAACCAGTCCAACCATCGAGGGGCAATCAATAGACCATAGGTCCATCAACCTGTAAGTGGCAGATGTTAACACTTATTCCAGGGAGCTTAAGCAATTTTCTACAGGGTCTCGGCCTAAGGAAAAGTAAGTTGGGTATTTCACCTACTGTTCAGGAAATGATTTGGGCGGTTTCTTAAGGGATTTATGGGTATTTTAAGTAGTTTTATAAGTCTAGAACCCCTATTCAAGTAATTATTAAATATCAAAACCCCAAATACAAGGAAGAACTCTCTATTACTCCATTGGAGATTGAAGGAAGGTGGGAGTTTAGAGATTTACTTCTCCATCAATTCTTCTTAAATTTCGTTGTTTAGCATCAATAAAGGTATAGTTTTCATCCTTGAATATTCTTTCTTCATGGATCAAAACTTCAAAGTTGTTTTTCAAGATTTCCTCAAAAGATAAACTTCTAAATTGAATTATAGCCTTGGGTTCTTGCATGAAACATTTTGAATCAATAATTTATGATTGAATTTATTTTAAGTTGAGGATTCTAAGTTAAAATCAACCCATGCAAATCATGAAATACTTTTTTTTGACTAATATGTGGGTGATTTGATCATGTCTCTATACTCTTAATTCTTGTGTAGTTTATTTTGGGCTATTGAATTATCAAAGCATCATGTTAGAATTATATATAGTCTGTCCCAAATTGAAAATTTTCATATTTTATTATTTTTATCCAATGTATATTTAAAATGTTTGTTTTAATTTGTTATTATTGCTCATGGTAAGAGCTTTTGTGTATTGGGTTGGTCGAATTGGCTATGATTGAAGATGTTGATGTTGGAATGGTGGTATGTTTACCTAACCACTTCTATATTGTGTAGTATATTTGTTTAAATTCTGATTTTTGGTATGGTCCACTTATGGTTGCGGTGCTTAAGTGATAAACTTGTGAAAAATGTGGCCTTGTTGGCATTACATTTATCATTGTGATATTATTATGTTATGACTTGTGATGATGATGAAATAAAGTATGAATTTGGTTATGTATATCAATTAAGTTAAAGTATGTGTTCTCTTATTTTATTATAGGCGAGCGTGATAGACTATAATGGTGTCTTTAGGTGTGTTTACTTGATGTTGAAGTATGATGCTTCCTAATTGGCTATATAAGTCTCGTGACAGATTATGTTAAGTTTTCTATAGGATTGAATAGGGTGACTTCTATTATACCTAGTAGTCCCTCTTTTTGAATGTTATTCTATATGTGATAATTTAATGTATGTGTGTCTTGTTTTTGTCAACTTATGTCCCTTACTTGATACATGAACAATATTGCTGTGACACTTGAATTAGTGGGCAAAAGCACCTTTGTCATGTATGTATATGTGTGACTAAAATATTACCATGACCACAAATAAGAGGATCATTTATGTGGAACCTTCAATCTAGATAGGAGGTTATGATATCCTTGAAGTTGAAAGTTGTAATGCTATCTTTCTTGTGTTAATGGTGGACTTAGGTTTGGTTGACAGGAATGACTGATGTACCGTGGTTTCACGGTACATTTAGTACTTTTCCCGTATGTTTAATGTGGGTCTAAGGCCTTTTTTTTATTGGTTTTAATGTAGTTTTCTCTTTGTTTACAGGAAATCTGTTCGGAACTTCATGACGAACCTGCAGGACGGACCGTCATAGACACGACGGACCGTCGTGGACTCCGTAACCCCACACTTCGTCAGACTTCCCCATCTTCCTTCAGCAGCTGCACTACGCTGCCACCTACGGACCGTCACAAGCATGGCGGACCGTCACAAGCTCCGTAGGTGGTCTCTTCTGCATTTCGTCGCTCAAAAACCTCCGCATACATCTTTGAACAGATTTCCTGCAAATAAGGAGAAACTTATATAAAAATTAGCACAAAAAGGCTTTTGGACACACTAAACATAAGGAAAAAGTATTAATAATACCGTGAAAGCACGGTATATCAACACCCTCAACTTAAATTCGTTGATTGTACTCAAGCGACGCACTATGACTCATTACAAAATCTTTGTACAATAGTATCCATGTTTTACCCTTTGCAATCATTTGGCTATCAATCCCAATTAATCTCATTATATCTATGCATGCTATCACTATTAGGCTTGAATTATGTGGGATCATAACATGACACAGACTCACCATGCACTAACACCTATCAACTTCAATTTCTCACCGAGATGCTAATATTTCCGGCATTGCAACTAGTGTCCTCACTTTGAAACAAAATCCTCATTTTTCACACAATGATTTCAGTTTGAGTATAAGGATTACTTTTCAACATTCGCTCTCAGAACAAACTCACACTCATTAATACCTATTGCGATAAGCTTGCCCTTATTTTCACTGCCTTAAGTTCGCTATACAACCCTTAGGATCACGATAGGACTTTCTTAGCTTGTAACATAGACTCAGGGTCGGGTAGGGTATATTTAGGTATACTTTAGTGACTTTTTGCCCTCCTTCACATATCGGCTAAACATACCATTTTCTATCATTTTATCTCGCCCAGTTTCTCATATTCTTTCACCTTGCTATTTTCTCTTCTTTCTTCATTTGTGTAAGTGACTCTCTTCTTTTCTTGCGTGTATTACTTGTATATTTTTTTCTTTGTCTTTACTTATCTTTCAACTAATTCTTGAGTCACTTTACTTTTGTTCTTTCTTTCTCTTTGTTCTTTCAACCCCACTTTCCAGAGCATTCCTCATAATAGCTTTGCCATGAGTCAAGGTACACAATACCCAGAGTTGGGTCAGGGGCATAACAAAGGTTGTTTACTGCATTAGCCACCCTCAACTTATGCTTTTGGCATAAGCTGAGGTGCACATGTCCAAAGAGGGACCAGGGCCAACACATTGTTCCCAGAAAAGATAAGTTGGGGTGAAAAAGAAAGGTCTAATTTAAGCTCAGATCATTTGGATCAAAGAAGGATAAATTGCATTTGGTTTTCTTTTATTTAGGCTGAAAATGGGATATATTGAATAAGGGCCTATGATCCTTTCCTAATTGTCTATTACAGCTTACTTTTAGCACGACTAACCAGGCAAGTTCTGGCTCAGTACAAATAGTGGACTATTCAAATCTTCCTCACACTCACTTGATATCTCATCACTCTACCAGATTATCAGACACCTAGTTCGAATTTTAGACTTAGGGTCATGAAGTGGTGTACCTCTATGTCATGCTTAGAACCACATATTTATCAATTTCTATGCCCAGTCATGCATCATTTTCCATTTTATCAGGATATCATTTTAGCCATCATGCTCCAGAATTAAACTATGTACACAAGATATAGACATGCCGGTTCAACAGAAAAAGTAATCAGTCTCTTGGGGAAAAAGAACACAGGCAAGAAAACCTCAAAAGAGGATAGTGAATTGGGCTACTTAGACTTCACCGTAGCACTAACTTTCCATTTACCCCGGCCCCAACAAAAAGACATGCAATTGTCCCCAATGCATAAAAAAATGGAAATACAAGAGTGGTAGTGAAGCAAACCTGGGGCGCAAAGCGTCGACAATCAGCACAGACCGTTGTGATTATGACGGTCCGTCATCGCTGTCTGTCGTCGCTGTCCGTCGTGGGACACTTAAACAAATGGAGACCCTTAAGAGAGGGGTCTCTGACCTTCATGACGGTTATGCAGGACGGACCGTCGAGAGTACGACGGTCCGTAGTAGATGTCCGTTGGAGGACACTCAGAAAATGTGAGAGACCCTTAGGAATAGGGTCTCTGACAACCAGAACGGTTGTGCAGGGTCCGTTGGTGACTGTTGCAGAGTGATTTTCTGCAGAATTTCCTGGTGATGTGCCTGCAAATTTAAAACCCATTAGTAGAAAATGCTACCATAACTAGAAAGAAAGAAAAAAAACTATAAGTATTGGGTTGCCTCCCAACAACCGCCTGATTTAACGTCGCGACACGACTGAGGACACTTGACTACTCAGCCTTCATCAAGATTGTATGCCTCTATCACTTCATTCCCCGATGCTTTATGCCTAAAATAGAGTTTTATTCATTCTCTATTCATCTTAAACCGCACTCCCTCCTTGGCTTTTAACTCAACTGCTCCATGAGGGATACTTGGGTAATCAAGTAAGGGCCAGTCCATTTGGACTTGAGCTTGCCCGGAAGACAAGGCGACCCAGAACTGTCTAAAAGCACTAAATCCCCAACCATAAACTCTTGTTTTGCAATTTTTTGTTCATTTTCCTTCTTCATCTTTTCTTTGTGGGATATGGCAGATACAGATTGGAGCTCGCCACTCTGCCTCATGGTCCTACAAATGTTGAAGGTCGCTTCTTCATTGTTCAACCAAAATTTCATATGTCCCTTTTCCATATCAACTAAGGCTCTACCTGTAGCAAGGAATGGCCTCCAAAGAAAAATAGGCACTTCAAAATCGACTTCACAATCAAGAATAACAAAACCTGCCGGAAATATGAATGACTCCACTTTTACTAGCACATCATGGAGTATCCCTATAGGCCTTTTCAGTGTTCGATCAGCCATCAGTAGCCGCATCGCAGTGGGTTTTGGATCCCCCAAACCCAAGTTCTTGTAGATCGAGAGGGGCATGAGATTTATGCTTGCCCCCAGATCACATAATGCTTTCGCAAAATGTAATGACCCAACTGTACAAGGAATAGTGAACGCACCCGGATCTTCTTTCTTTTGTACGAGGGATATTGTAGCAATAGCACTACAATGCTGCAGTCTATCATCATCCTCAAAAGTGACCGATCTTTTCTTTGTGACCATATCTTTCATAAACATGGCATAACCGGGCATTTGTTCTAGAGTTTCTACCAAAGGAACATTGATAGAGAGCTGCTTCAGCATTGTTATAAAATGCCGATATTTACCATCCTCGGTCTTTTTCACTAATCTCTGAGGGAAGGGTGGTGGTGGTCTAGGAATGGGAATTACCTTCATAGGGACTTGTGCATCTTTTCCATTGCTCTCTTATTCCTCGATACTACCCTTTACCACCTTATCATCATCCTTTCTCACATTTTCCTCATTAGACGGCATAGGTGGGTCAATGGTTTGCTTCCCACTCCACGTAGTGATTTCCATACAGTGCGCATAATTTTTTGGATTTTGGACAGTGTTGCTAGGAAGAGTGACCGGTTGCCGTGTGTTCACTGTTGCAGATAATTGGGCCATTTGCAATTCGATCTGTTTAATCGATATTGCATGTGTATCAACTTGTTGCCCAATACTAGCTAAATCACCCCTTAACACTTTAATATGTTCATCACTAGCATCGAACCTCCTTATCATTTTGTGCAACATATCCTCAACTCGCGCCATACTATCTCCACCATCCCTAGGAGTAATTTAACGATTTTGAGGAGGGACATAAGGCCCATTCCTATCATTTCAGATACCGTAGTTACCCCTGTTAAAGTTGTTGTTGCGGTTGTAGTTTCCATCTCGGACATAATGACCCTCACGGTTATAGTTACCATAGTTCCGACGTTGGTTCCTTTGACCTTGGCGCCAATTATCCTGATTTGAGCCTTAGGCGCTCGGTCGGAAACCCCCCGTCTGCTCATTTACCGCATAGGAGTCCTCCGCATAATAGCATTCATCATTAGATGGTGGTTTCGACAAGTAGTTGACTGCATTTATCTTTTCTGCACCCCCAGTGACATGTTTCAGTACCAACCCAAGCTCAGTTCTCATCTGAGCCATTTCTTCGCGAATCTCATCTGTGGCTGGGTTGTGAGTGGACTGTACTGCGATGGTGTTTCTCCTTGTATAAGACTTCCTAGTACTCCAAGCTTTATTATTCCGGGAGATTTTCTCTAATTTTTCGGCAATCTCAGCATAAGGACATTCCCCTTAAGATCCACCTGCTATAGTGTCCAACACCGCTTTATTATTATCATCCTGTCCCCGATAGAAGTATTCCTTCAGTGACTCATCATCTATACGGTGATTTGGGACAATTCTCAAGAACGAGGTGAATCTATCCCAAGAACTACTAACTGACTCTCCTGGTAGTGCCACAAAGTTATTCACTCTGTAATTGTGGTTTAGTTTCTTGGAGACCGGATAGTAGCGTGCTAAGAAAACATCCCTTAGTTGGTTCCAAGTGAAGATTGAGTTGTATGGGAGCTCAGTGAACCATATAGCAGCCTCTCCCGTCAGTGAGAGAGGAAACACTCTGAGCCCTATTATATCTAAATCCAAATCAGGCCTCCCTACACAGCTTTTACACACTGCCCTTACCTTAGCTATATGGGCATGTGGATCCTAAGAAGGTAGCCCTGAAAACAAACCTCTGGCAGTGAGCATTTGCATCAGGATACTAGTTACCACAAAGGTATGGCCTGTGGGTAAAGGAGGTAAGACAAGTGGCCCATCGCAGTCTGCTATATTATCATAGCCTCTGTAGTATGCTTGGGGCCGTGGAACGGGATTTCGTCCCCTCTGTTGGTGTTCACCCGGAGCATCGGGTAACAACTAACCATGAACATCAACCGGAGCTGGGATGTTCTGGTTTGGGTCATCATCATGTATTCCCAAGTTTCGATTCATATTGCATAGTGTACGCTCTAATTCGTGATCGTAGGGAAATAAGGGTTCTCTTCCTCTCCGTGTATTTGGCATACAAGGAGGATAGTTCTGAAAAAAATCAAAAATATTAAAACAAAGTAAAATAAAGAAAATATCAACTAAACTATAGTAATAAGTTTAAGTTAATCTAAAAGCTACTTTCCCCGGCAACGGCGCCAAAATTTGATACGCTCAAATTTACTTTCCTAATAAGAAGTAAAGCGGTCGTGTCAAGTAAATAACCCAACTAGTGAGGTTGGGATCGTACCCACTAGGAAAATAGTTTAGACATAACTTTAACCTATTATTACTATTGTTCGGTCAATTACTTCCTTGGAAAGCAAAAACAATAAAAGGGGGGTTTCTACTTCTAAATGAATGAAAATAACTAACAAAATTGAAAGAGACAATTAAAAGCTTTGAATGTTGGAGTTTAATCAATTAATCAAAGTAACTAGGGTATACGTGTTCCCCACAGGTTCATAACTTGATAATTCTAACAATTCTTTCCTAGTATCTTGCATGCAAAGTGATAAGTTATGTATTTCTAAATCCTTGGTCCGGCATCTAGAAAATCTCACTCCGCACCTTGGTCCGGCTACGTGTGTTGCTATCCTAACCCTTATCTTTATCTCATATTAAGCATCGTATTCAATATTTGACTAAGTTATTACCTCGTACCAATCAATACTAGCCTAATAGTATACACTAAATCTATGTTCATAATTATTTTCCTATTATCTACCTCCTTGGTCTGGCAAGTAGCATTATGGCGAGTTTTAACGTTGGCCATCCGTTAAAAAGACTTCTAAGAGAGAATTATTAATACATGCAAGACACTATTCTAGAATTGTTATTTTCATTAGGTTTTATCTCATTATTTGCCTATGGTTCCCACAACCCTAGTAATGGAGTTTAGTTACCCATAGTCATAATCACAATATTCAAATATATTATATAAGAATTCATGTACTTACTTCAATGAGAAAGAGTAAAATCCGAAAGTTTTCTTGATTTATCACCAACAATCACTTGCAAGAATCTCAAAGTAATCAAGAATCTCACAAAAAGTCTAATGATAATAAAAAGTCTAACAGTAATACAAAGAGTCTAATAATGATCCCGATTCTAACAATGGTCTAGAGTCTAACTAATAATACAGCGTCTAACCTCAAAAACGAGGTTTTTCGAACTATTTATAGAAAATAAAACCTAATTAAACAAGGACTCTATTTGCTGGAAATCTGTCAAAACACGGCTGGGTCGACGGACCTCGCGACGGATCGTCGTGGTAACGACGGACCGTCATGGACTCTGTCGTCCCATACTTGATAAAATTTCTTCTGCTGCTCTCTTCATTACCCTCGAAGGCAAGTATGACGGACCGTCATAGGCACAACGGTCCGTCGAGGGTCTTCGTTCCAAAACACTTTAACTCTTGGAATATGGGTACTGGGATTACTTCTCTTAACTTCATGACGAACCTGCAGGACGGACCGTCATAGACACGACGGACCGTCGTGGACTACGTAACCCCACACTTGGTCAGACTTCCCCATCTTCCTTCAGCAGCTGCACTACGCTGCCACCTACGGACCGTCACAAGCATGACGGACCGTCACAAGCTCCGTAGGTGGTCTCTTCTGCATTTCTTCGCTCAAAAACCTCCGCATACATCTTTAAACAGATTTCCTGCAAATAAGGAGAAACTTATATTAAAATTAGCACAAAAAGGCTTTTGGACACACTAAACTTAAAGGAAAAAGTATTAATAATACCGTGAAACCACGGTATATCAACACCCTCAACTTAAATTCGTTGTTGTCCTCAAGCGACGCACTATGACTCAATACAAAATCTTCGTACAATAGTATCCATGTTTTATCCTTTGCAATCATTTGGCTATGAATTCCTATTAATCTCATCATATCTATGCATGCTATCACTATTAAGATTGAATTATGTGGGATCAGAACATGACACAGACTCACCTTGCACTAACACCTATCATCTTCAATTTCTCACCGAGATGCTAATATTTCCGGCATTGCAACTAGTGTCCTCACTTTGAAACAAAATCCTCATTTTTCACTCAATGATTTCAGTTTGAGTATAAGGATTACTTTTCAACACTCGCTCTCAGAACAAAGTCGCACTCATTAATACCTATTGCCATAAGCTTGCCCTTATTTTCACTGCCTTAAGTTCGCTATTCAACCCTTAGGATCACGATAGGACTTTCTTAGCTTGTAACATAGGCTCAGGGTCAGGTAGGGTATATTTAGGTATACTTTAGTGACTTTTTGCCCTCCTTGACATATCGGCTAAACATACCATTTTCTATCATTTTATCTCGCTCAGTTTCTCATATTCTTTCACCTTGCTATTTACTCTTCTTTCTTCATTTGTGTAAGTGACTCTCTTCTTTTCATTCTTGTATTTCTTGTATATTTTTTTCTTTTTCTTTACTTATCTTTCAACTAATTCTTGAGTCACTTTACTTTTGTTCTTTCTTTCTCTTTGTTCTTTCAACCCCACTTTCCAGAGCATTCCTCATAATAGCCACCCTCAACTCATGGCTTTGCCATGAGTCAAGGTACACAATACCCAGAGTTGGGTCAGGGCCATAACGAAGGTTGTTTACTGCATTAGCCTCCCTGAACTTATTCTTTTGGCATAATCTGAGGTGCACATGTCCAAGGAGGGACCAGGGCCAACACATTGTTCCCAGAAAAGATCAGTTGAGGTGAAAAAGAAAGGTCTAATTTAAGCTCAGATCATTTGGATCAAAGAAGGATAAATTTCATTTTGTTTTCTTTTATTTAGGCTGAAAATGGGATATATTGAATAAGGGCCTATGATCCTTTCCTAATTGTCTATTACAACTTACTTTTAGCAGGACTAACCAGGCAAGTTCTAGCTCAGTACAAATAGTGGACTATTCAAATCTTCCTCACACTCACTTGACTTCTCATTACTCTACAAGATTATCAGACACCTAGTTCGAATTTTAGACTTAGGGTCATGCAGTGGTGTACCTCTAGGTCATGCTTAGAGCCACATATTTATCAATTTCTATGCCTAGTCATGCATCATTTTTCATTTTATCAGGGTATCATTGTAGCCATCATGCTCTTGAATTAAACTATGTACACAAGATATAGACATGCCGGTTCAACAGAAAAAGTAATCAGTCTTTTTGGGAAAAAGAACACAGGCAAGAAATCTCCAAAAGAGGATAGTGAATTGGGCTTCTCAGACTTCACCCTAGCACTCACATTCCATTTACCCTACCCCCAACAAAAAGACATGCAATTGTCCCCAATGCATAAAAAAATTGACATACAAGAGTGGTAGGTGAAGCAAACCGGGGGTGCAAAGCGCCGACAATCAGCACGGACCGTTGTGATTATGACGGTCCGTCGTGCGACACTTAAAAAAATGGAGACCCTTAAGAAAGGGGTCTCTAACCGTCATGACGGTTATGCAGGACGGACCGTCGAGAGTACGACGGTCCGTCGTAGATGTCTGTTGGAGGACACTCAGAAAATGTGAGAGACCCTTAGGAATAGGGTCTCTGACAACCAGAACGGTTGTGCAGGACGGACCGTCGAGAGAACGACGGTCCGTCGCATGTGTTCGTTGGTGACTGTTGCAGAGTGATATTCTGCAGAATTTCCTGGTAATGTGCGTGCAAATTTAAAACCCATTAGTAGAAAATGCTACCATTACTAGAAAGAAAGAATAAAAAACTATAAGTATTGGGTTGCCTCCCAACAAGCGCCTGATTTAACGTCGCGGCACGACTGAGGAGACTTGATTACACAGCCTTCATCAAGATGGTATGCATCTATTACTTCATTCCCCGATGCTTTATGCCCAAAATAGAGTTTTATTCGTTCTCTATTCATCTTAAACCGCACTCCCTCCTTGGCTTTTAACTCAACTGCTCCATGAGGGAATACTTGGGTAATAATGTAAGGGCCAGTCCATTTGGACTTGAGCTTTCCCGAAAGATAAGGCGACCCAGAATTGTCTAAAAGCACTAAATCCCCAACCATAAACTCTTGTTTTGCAATTTTTTGTTCATTTTCCTTCTTCATCTTTTCTTTGTGGGATATGGCAGATACAGATTGGAGCTCGCCACTCTGCCTCATGGTCCTACAAATGTTGAAGGTCGCTTCTTCATTGTTTAACCGAAATTTCATCTGTCCCTTTTCCATATCAACTAAGGCTCTACCTGTAGCAAGGAATGGCCTCCCAAGAATAATAGGCACTTCAAAATCGATTTCACAATCAAGAATAACAAAATCTGCCGGAAATATGAATGACTCCACTTTTACTAGCACATCTTGGAGTATCCCTATAGGCCTTTTCACTTTTCGATCAGCCATCAGTAGCCGCATCGTAGTGGGATTTGGATCCCTGAAACCCAACTTCTTGTAGATCGAGAGGGGCATGAGATATATGCTTGCCCCCAGATCACATAATGCTTTCGCAAAATGTAATGACCCAACTGTACAAGGATTAGTGAACGCACCCGGATCTTCTTTCTTTTGTACTAGGGATCTTGTATCAATAGCACTACAATGCTGCAGCCTATCATCATCCTCAAAAGCGACCAGATCTTTCATAAACTTGGCATAACCGGGCATTTGTTCTAGACCTTCTACCAAAGGGACATTGATAGAGAGCTGCTTCAGCATTGTTGTAAAACGCCGATATTTACCATCCTCGGTCTTTTTCACTAATCTCTGAGGGAAGGGTGTGGTGGTCTAGGCATGGGAATTACCTTCATAGGGACTTCTGCATCTTTTCCATTGCTCTCTTCTTCCTCGACACTACCCTTTACCACCTTGTCATCATCCTTTCTCAAATTTTCCTCATTAGACGGCATAGTTGGGTCAATGGTTTGCTTCCCACCCCGAGTAGTGATTGCCATACAGTGCGCATAATTTTTTTCATTTTGGACAGTGTTGCTAGGAAGAGTACCCGGTTTCCGTGTGTTCACTGTCGCAGATAATTGGGCCATTTGCAATTCGATCTGTTTAATCGATATTGCATGTGTATCAACTTTTTGCCCAATACTAGCTAAATCACCCCTTAACTCTTTAATGTGCTCATCACTAGCATCGAACCTCCTCATCATTTTGTGCAACATATCCTCACCTCGCGCCATACTATCTCCACCATCCCTAGGAGTAACTTCACGATTTTTAGGAGGGACATAGGGCCCATTCCTATCATTTCTGTTACCGTAGTTACCCCTGTTGAAGTTGTTGTCGTAGTTGTAGTTTCCATCTCGGACATAATGACCCTCACGGTTATAGTTACCATAGTTTCGACCTTGGTTCCCTTGACCTTTGCGCCAATTATCGTGATTTGACCCTTGGGCGCTCGGTCGGAAACCCCCCGTCTTCTCATTTACCGCATAGTAGTCCTCCGCATAATAGCATTCATCGTTAGATGGTGGTTTCGACAAATAGTTGACTGCATTTATCTTTTCTGCACCCCAGTGACATGTTTTAGTACCAACCCAAGCTCAGTTCTCATCTGAGCCATTTCTTCGCGAATCTCATCTGTGGCTGGGTTGTGAGTGGACTGTGCTGCGAAGGTGTTTCTCCCTGTATCAGACTTCCTAGTACTCCAAGCTTTATTATTCCGGGAGATTTTCTCTAATTTTTCAGCAATCTCAGCATAAGGACATTCCCCATAAGATCCACCTGCTATAGTGTCCAACACCGCTTTATTATTATCATCCTGTCCCCGATAGAAGTATTCCTTCAGTGACTCATCATCTATACGGTTATTTGGGACACTTCTCAAGAACGAGGTGAATCTATCCCAAGAACTACTAACTGACTCTCCTAGTAGTGCCACAAAGTTATTCACTCTGTCTTTGTGGTTTAGTTTCTTGGAGACCGGATAGTACTTTTCTAAGAAAATATCCCTTAGTTGGTTCCAAGTGAAGATTGAGTTATATGGGAGCTCAGTGAACCATCTAGAAGCCTCTCCCGTCAGTGAGAGAGGAAACACTCTAAGCCCTATTACATCTAAAACCAAATCAGGCCTCCCTACACAGCGTTTACACACTGCCCTTACCTTAGCTATATGGGCATGTGGATCCTCAGAAGGTAGCCCTGAAAACAAACCTCTGGCAGTGAGCATTTGCATCAGGCTACTAGTTAACACAAAGGTGTGGCCTGTGGGTAGAGGAGGTAAGACAAGTGGCCCATCGGAGTCTGCTATGTTATCATAGCCTCTGTAGTATGCTTGGGGCCGTGGAACGGGATTTTGTCCCCTCTGTTGGTGTTCACCCGGAGCATCGGGTAACAACTGACCATGAACATCAATCGGAGATGGGATGTTCTGGTTTGGGTCATCATCATTTATTCCCAAGTTTCGATTCATATTGCGTAGTGGACGCTCTAATTCGTGATCGTAGGGAAACAAGGGTTCTCTTCCTCTCCGTGTATTTGGCATACAAGGAGGATAGTTCTGAAAAAAATCAAAAACAATAAAACAAAGTAAAATCAAGAAAATATCAACTAACCTATAGTAATAAGTTTAAGTTAATCTAAAAGCTACTTTCCCCGGCAACGGCGCCAAAATTTGATACGCTCAAACTTACTTCTCAAATAAGAAGTAAAGCGGTCGTGTAAAGTAAATAACCAAACTAGTGAGGTTGGGATCGTTCCCACGAGGAAAATAGTTTAGACTTAACTTTAACCTATTATTACTATTGTTCGGTCAATTACTTCCTTGGACAGCAAAAACAATAAAAGGGGGGTTTCTATTTCTAAATGAATGAAAATAACTAACAAAATTGAAAGAGACACTTAACAGCTTTGAATGTTGGAGTTTATTCAATTAATCAAAGTAACTAGGGTTGACGTGTTCCCCACAGGTTCATAACTTGATAATTCTAACTATAATAATTCTTTCCTAGTATCTTTCATGCAAAGTGATAAGTTATGTATTTCTAAATCATTGGTCCGGCATCTAGAAAATCTCACTCCGCACCTTGGTCCGGCTACGTGTGTTGCTATCCTAACCCTTATCTTTACCTCATATTACGCATCGTATTCGCATTTGACTAAGTTATTACCTCGTACCAATCAATACTAGCCTATTAGATAGTATACACTAAATTAATGTTCATAATTCTTTCCTATTATCTACCTCCTTGGTCCGGCAAGTAGCATTAAGGCGAGTTCTAACGTTCGCCATCCGTTAAAAAGACTTCTAAGCGAAAGAATTATTAATACTTGCAAGACACTATTCTAGAATGTTATTTTCGTTAGGTTTTATCTCATTATTTGCCTATCGTTCCCACAACCCTAGTTATGGAGTTTAGTTACTCATACTCATAATCACAATATTCAAATATATAATATAAGAATTCATGTACTTACTTCAATGAGAATGAGTAAAATCCGAAAGTTTTCTTGATTAATCATTAAAAATCACCAACAATCACTTGCAAGAATCTCAAAGTAATCAAGAATCTCACAAAAAGTCTAATGATAATCAAAACTCTGACACTAATACACAGATTCTAATAATGATCCCGAGTCTAACAATGGTGTAGAGTCTAACCAATAATACAGCGTCTAACCTCAAAAACGAGGTTTTTTGAACTATTTATAGAAAATAAAAACCTAATTAAACAAGGACTCTATTTGCTTGAAATCTGTCAAAACGCGGCTGGGTCGACGGACCTCGCGACGTATCGTCGTGGTAACGACGGACCGTCATGGAATCCGTCATCCCATACTTGATGAAATTTCTTCTGCTGCTCTCTTCATTACCCTCGACAGCAAGTATGACGGACCGTCATAGGCACAACGGTCCGTCGAGGGTCTTCGTTCCAAAACACTTAAACTCTTGGAATATGGGTACTGGATTACTTCTCTGAACTTCATGACGAACCTGCAGGACCGATTACTTCTCTAAACTTCATGACGAACCTGCAGGACGGACCGTCATAGTCACAACAGAACGTCGTGGACTCCGTAACCCCACACTTGGTCAGACATCCCCATCTTCCTTCAGCAGCTGCACTACGCTGCCACCTACGGACCGTCACAAGCATGACGGACCGTCACAAGCTCCGTAGGTGGTCTCTTCTGCATTTCTTCGCTCAAAAACCTCCGCATACATCTTTGAACAGATTTCCTGCAAATAAGGAGAAACTTATATAAAAATTAGCACAAAAAGGCTTTTGGACACACTAAACTTAAGGAAAAATTATTAATATTACCGTGAAACCACGGTATATCAACACCCTCAACTTAAATTCGTTGTTTGTCCTCAAGCGACGCACTATGACTCAATACAAAATCTTTGTACAATAGTATCCATGTTTTATCCTTTGCAATCATTTGGCTATCAATCCCGATTAATCTCATCATATCTATGCATGCTATCACTCTTAGGCTTGAATTATGTGGGATCAGAACATGACACACACTCACCATGCACTAACACCTATCAGCTTCAATTTCTCACCGACATGCTAATATTTCCGGTATTGCAACAATTGTCCTCACTTTGAAACAAAGTCCTCATTTTTCACACAATGATTTCAGTTTGAGTATAAGGATTACTTTTCAACACTCGCTCTCAGAAGAAAGTCACACTCATTCATACATATTGCCATAAGCTTGCCCTTATTTTCACTTCCTTAAGTTCGCTATACAACCCTTAGAATCACGATATGACTTTCTTAGCTTGTAACATAGGCTCAGGGTCAGGTAGGGTATATTTAGGTATACTTTAGTGACTTTTTTCCCTCCTTGACATATTGCCTAAACATACCATTTTCTATCATTTTATCTCGCCCCGTTTCTCATATTCTTTCACCTTGCTATTTTCTCTTCTTTCTTCATTTGTGTAAGTGACTCTCTTCTTTTCTTGGTTGTATTTCTTGTATATTTTTTTCTTTTTCTTTACTCATCTTTCAACTAATTCTTGAGTCACTTTACTTTTGTTCTTTCT
>NC_028646.1:17880986-17884701 GCF_001406875.1 Solanum pennellii
AGGCAAGTTCTAGCTCAGTACAAATAGTGGACTATTCAAATCTTCCTCACACTCACGTGACATCTCATCACTCTACCAGATTACCAGACACGTAGTTCGAATTTTAGACTTAGGGTCATGCAGTGGTGTACCTCTATGTCATGCTTAGAGCCACATATTTATCAATTTCATGCAGTGGTGTACCTCTATATCATGCTTAGAGCCATATTTATCAATTTCCATTTTATCAGGATATCATATTAGCCATCATGCTCCTGAATTAAACTATGTACACAAGATATAGACATGCCGGTTCAACAGAAAAAGTAATCAGTCTCTAGGGGAAAAAGAACACAGGCAAGAAAACCCTAAAAGGGGATAGTGAATTGGGCTACTCAGACTTCACCCTAGCACTCACTTTCCATTTACCCCACCCCCAACAAAAAGACATGCAATTGTCCCCAATGCATAAAAAAATTGAAATACAAGAGTGGTAGGTGAAGCAAACCTGGGGCGCAAAGCGCCGACAATCAGCACGGACCGTTATGATTATGACGGTCCCTCGTCGCTGTCCGTCGTGGGACACTTAAAAAAATGGAAACCCTTAAGAGAGGGGTCTCTGACCGTCATGACGGTTATGCAGGATGGACCATCGAGAGTACGACGATCCGTCGTAGATGTCCGTTGGAGGACACTCAGAAAATGTGAGAGACCCTTAGGAATAGGGTCTCTGACAACCAGAACAGTTGTGCAGGACGGACCGTCGAGAGAACGACGGTCCGTCGCATGTGTCCGTTTGTGACTGTTGCAGAGTGATTTTCTGCAGAATTTCCTGGTGATGTACCTGCAAATTTAAAACCCATTAGTAGAAAATGCTACCATTACTAGAAAGAAAAAAAGAAAAATATAAATATTGGGTTGCCTCCCAACAAGCGCCTGATTTAACGTCGCGGCACGACTGAGGACACTTGATTAGTCAGCCTTCATCAAGATGGTATGCCTCTATCAGCTCATTCCCTGATGCTTTATGCCCAAAATAGAGTTTTATTCGTTCTCTATTCATCTTAAACCGCACTCCCTCCTTGTTAACTCAACTGCTCCATGAGGGAATACTTGGATAATCAAGTAAGGGCAAGTCAATTTGGACTTGAGCTTGCCCGGAAGACAAGGCGGCCCAGAACAGTCTAAAAGCACCAAATCCCCAACCATAAACTCTTGTTTTGCAATTTTTTGTTCATTTTCCTTCTTCATCTTTTCTTTGTGGGATATGGCAGATACAGATTGGACCTCGCCACTCTGCCTCATGGTCCCACAAATGTTGAAGGTCGCTTCTTCATTGTTCAACCGAAATTTCATCTGTCCCTTTTCCATATCAACTAAGGCTCTACCTGTAGCAAGGAATGGCCTCCCAAGAATAATAGGCACTTCAAAATCGACTTCACAATCAAGAAAAACAAAATCTGCCAGAAATATGAATAACTCCACTTTTAGTAGAACATCATGGAGTATCCCTATAGGCCTTTTCACTGTTCGATCAGCCATCAGTAGCCGCATCGCAGTGGGTTTTAGATCCCCCAAACCCAACTTCTTGTAGATCGACAGGGGCATGAGATTTATGCCTGCCCCCAGATCACATAATGCTTTCGCAAAATGTAATGACCCAACCGTACAAGGAATAGTGAACGCACCCGGGTCTTCTTTCTTTTGTACGAGGGATCTTGTAGCAATAGCACTACAATGCTGCAGTCTATCATCATCCTCAAAAGTGACCGATCTTTTCTTTGTGACCAGATCTTTCATAAACTTGGCATAACCGGGCATTTGTTCTAAAGCTTCTACCAAAGGAACATTGATAGAGAGCTGCTTCAGCATTGTTATAAAACGCCGATATTTACCATCCTCAATCTTTTTCACTAATCTCTGAGGGAAGGGTGGTGGTGGTCTAGGCATGGGAATTACATTCATAGGGACTTTTGCATCTTTTCCATTGCTCTCTTCTTCCTCGACACTACCCTTTACAACCTTATCATCATCCTTTCTCACATTTTCCTCATTAGACGGCATAGTTGGGTCAATGGTTTGCTTCCCACCCCGAGTAGTGATTGCCATACAGTGCGCATCATTTTTTGGATTTTGGACAGTGTTGCTAGGAAGAGTGCCCGGTTGCCGTGTGTTCACTGTCGCAGATAATTGGGCCATTTGCAATTCGATCTGTTTAATCGATATTGCATGTGTATCAACTTTTTGCCCAATACTAGCTAAATAACCCCTTAACTCTTTAATGTGCTCATCGATAGCATCGAACCTCCTCATCATTTTGTGCAAAATATCCTCAACTCGCGCCATACTATATCCACCATCCCTAGGAGTAACTTCACGATTTTGAGGAGGGACATAGGGCCCATTCCTATCATTTCTATTACAGTAGTTACCCCTGTTGAAGTTGTTGTCGCGGTTGTAGTTTCCATCTCGGACATAATGACCCTCACAGTTATAGTTACCATAGTTCCGACCTTGGTTCCCTTTACCTTGGCGCCAATTTTCCTTATTTGAGCCTTGGGCGCTCGGTCGGAAACCACCCGTCTGCTCATTTACCGCATAGGAGTCCTCCGCATAATAGCATTCATCATTAGATGGTGGTTTCGACAAGTAGTTGACTGCATTTATCTTTTCTGCACCCCCAGTGACATGTTTTAGTACCAACCCAAGCTCAGTTCTCATCTGAGCCATTTTTTCGCGAATCTCATCTGTGGCTGGATTGTGAGTGGACTGTACTGCGAAGGTGTTTCTCCCTGTATCAGACTTCCTAGTACTCCAAGCTTTATTATTGCAGGAGATTTTCTCTAATTTTTCGGCAATCTCAACATAAGGACATTCCCCATAAGATCCACCAGCTATAGTGTCCAACACCGCTTTATTATTATCATCCTGTCCCCGATAGAAGTATTCCTTCAGTGACTCATCATATATACGGTGATTTGGGACACTTCTCAAGAACGAGGTGAAACTATCCCAAGAACTACTAACTGACTCTCCTGGTAGTGCCACAAAGTTATTCACTCTGTCTTTGTGGTTTAGTTTCTTGGAGACCGGATAGTATCGTGCTAAGAAAACATCCCTTAGTTGGTTCAAAGTGAAGATTGAGTTGTATGGGAGCTCAGTGAACCATATAGCAGCCTCTCCTGTCAGTGAGAGAGGAAACACTGTGAGCCCTATTACATCTAAATCCAAATCAGGCCTCCCTACACAGCTTTTACACACTGCCCTTACCTTAGCTATATGGGCATGTGGATCCTCAGAAGGTTGCCCTGAAAACAAACCTCTGGCAGTTAGCATTTGCATCAGGCTACTAGTTACCACAAAGGTGTGGCCTGTGGGTAGAGGAGGTAAGACAAGTGGCCCATCGGAGTCTGCTATGTTATCATAGCCTCTGTAGTATGCTTGGGGCCGTGGAACGGGATTTTGTCCGATCTGTTGGTGTTCACCCGGAGCATCGGGTAACAACTGACCATGATCATCAACTGGAGCTGGGATGTTCTGGTTTGGGTCATCATCATTTATTCCCAAGTTTCGATTCATATTGCATAGTGTACGCTCTAATTCGTGATCGTAGGGAAACAAGGGTTCTCTTCCTCTCAGTGTATTTGGCATACAAGGAGGATAGTTATGAAAAAAATAAAAAACAATAAAACAAAGTAAAATCAAGAAAATATCAACTAAACTATAGTAATAAGTT
>NC_028646.1:17890898-17892782 GCF_001406875.1 Solanum pennellii
ACAAAAAGTCTAATGATAATCAAAAGTCTAACACTAATACACAGAGTCTAATAATGATCCCGAGTCTAACAATGGTCTAGAGTCTAACTAATAATACAGCGTCTAACCTCAAAAACAGGGTTTTTCGAACTATTTATAGAAAATAAAAACTAATTAAACAAGGAGTCTATTTGCTGGAAATCTGTCAAAACGCGGCTGGGTCGACGGACCTCGCGACGGATAGTCGTGGTAACGACGGACCGTCATGGACTCCGTCGTCCCATACTTGATGAAATTTCTTCAGCTGCTCTCTTCATTACCCTCAACGGAAAGTATGACGGACCGTCATAGGCACAACGGTCCGTCGAGGGTCTTCGTTCCAAAACACTTAAACTCTTGGAATATGGGTACTTGGATTACTTCTCTGAACTTCAAGACGAACCTGCAGGACGGACTCTCATAGACACGACGGACTGTCGTGGACTCCGGAACCCCACACTTGGTCAGACTTCCCCATCTTCCTTCAGCAGCTGCACTACGCTGCCACCTACGGACCGTCACAAGCATGACGGACCGTCACAAGCTCCGTAGGTGGTCTCTTCTGCATTTCTTCGCTCAAAAACCTCCGCATACATCTTTGAACAGATTTCCTGCAAATAAGGAGAAACTTATATAAAAATTAGCACAAAAAGGCTTTTGGACACACTAAACTTAAGGAAAAATTATAAATATTACCGTGAAACCACGATATATCAACACCCTCAACATAAATTCGTTGTTTGTCCTCAAGCGACACACTATGACTCAATACAAAATCTTTGTACAATAGTATCCATGTTTTATCCTTTGCAATCATTTGGCTATCAATCTCGATTAATCTCATCATATCTAAGCATGCTATCACTCTTCGGCTTGAATTATGTGGGATCAGAACATGACACACACTCACCATGCACTAACACCTATCAGCTTCAATTTCTCACCGACATGCTAATATTTCCGGTATTGCAACTACTGTCCTCACTTTGAAACAAAGTCCTCATATTTCACACAATGATTTCAGTTTGAGTATAAGGATTACTTTTCAACACTCGCTCTCAGAACAAAGTCACACTCATTCATACATATTGCCATAAGCTTGCCCTTATTTTCACTGCATTAAGTTCGCTATACAACCCTTAGAATCACGATAGGACTTTCTTAGCTTGTAACATAGGCTCAGGGTCAGGTAGGGTATATTTAGGTGTACTTTAGTGACTTTTTTCCCTCCTTGACATATCGTCTAAACATACAATTTTCTATCATTTTATCTCGCCCCGTTTCTCATATTCTTTCACCTTGCTATTTTCTCTTCTTTCTTCATTTGTGTAAGTGACTCTCTTCTTTTCTTGCTTGTATTTCTCGTATATTGTTTTCTTTTTCATTACTTATCTTTCAACTAATTCTTGAGTCACTTTACTTTTGTTCTTTCTTTCTCTTTGTTCTTTCAACCCCACTTTCCAGAGCATTCCTCATAATAGCCACCCTCAACTCATTGCTTTGCCATGAGTCAAGGTACACAATACGCAGAGTTGGGTCAGGGCCATAACGAAGGTTTTCTACTGCATTAGCCACCCTCAACTTATGCTTTTGACATAAGCTGAGGTGCACATGTCCAAGGAGNACTGCATTAGCCACCCTCAACTTATGCTTTTGACATAAGCTGAGGTGCACATGTCCATGGAGGAACCAGGGCCAACACATTGTTCCCAGAAAAGATCAGTTGGGGTGAAAAAGAAAGGTCTAATTTAAACTCAGATCATTTGGATGAAAGAAGGATAAATTTCATTTGGTTTTCTTTTATTTAGGCTGAAAATGGGCTATATTGAATAAGGGCCTATGATCCTTTCCTAATTGTCTATTACA
>NC_028646.1:17893396-17894721 GCF_001406875.1 Solanum pennellii
GATTTTGGACAGTGTTGCTAGGAAGAGTGCCCGGTTGCCGTGTGTTCACTGTCGCAGATAATTGGGCCATTTGCAATTCGATCTGTTTAATCGATATTGCATGTGTATCAACTTTTTGCCCAATACTAGCTAAATCACCCCTTAACTCTTTAATGTGCTCATCACTAACATCGAACCTCCTCATCATTTTGTGCAACATATCCTCAGCTCGCGCCATACTATCTCCACCATCCCTAGGAGTAAGTTCACGATATTGAGGAGGGACATAGGGCCCATTCCTATCATTTCTGTTACCATAGTTACCCCTATTGAAGTTTTTGTCGCGGTTGTAGTTTCCATCTCGGACATAATGACCCTCACGGTTATAGTTACCATAGTTTCGACCTTGGTTCCCTTAACCTTGGCACCAATTATCCTGATTTGAGCCTTGGGCACTCGGTCGGAAACCCCCCGTCTGCTCATTTACCGCATAGGAGTCCTCCGCATAATAGCATTCATCATTAGATGATGGTTTCGACAAGTAGTTGACTGCATTTAACTTTTCTGCACCCCCAGTGACATGTTTTAGTACCAACCCAAGCTCAGTTCTCATCTGAGCCATTTCTTCGCGAATCTCATCTGTGGCTGGGTTGTGAGTGGACTGTACTGCAAAGGTGTTTCTCCCTGTATCAGACTTCCTAGTACTCCAAGCTTTATTATTTCGGGAGATATTCTCTAATTTTTCAGCTATCTCAGCATAAGGACATTCCCCATAAGATCCACCTGCAATAGTGTCCAACACCGCTTTATTATTATCATCCTGTCCCCGATAGAAGTATTCCTTCAGTGACTCATCATCTATACGGTGATTTGGGACACTTCTCAAGAACGAGGTGAATCTATCCCAAGAACTACTAACTGACTCTCCTGGTAGTGCCACAAAGTTATTCACTCTGTCTTTGTGGTTTAGTTTCTTGGAGACCGGATAGTAGCGTGCTAAGAAAACATCCCTTAGTTGGTTCCAAGTGAAGATTGAGTTGTATGGGAGCTCAGTGAACCATATAGCAGCCTCTCCCGTCAGTGAGAGAGGAAACACTCTGAGCCCTATTACATCTAAATCCAAATCAGGCCTCCCTACACAGCTTTTACACACTGCCCTTACCTTAGCTATATGGGAATGTGGATCCTCAGAAGGTAGCCCTGAAAACAAACCTCTAGCAGTGAGCATTTGCATAAGGCTACTAGTTACCACAAAGGTGTGGCCTGTGGGTAGAGGATGTAAGACAAGTGGCCCATCGGAGTCTGCTATGTTATCATAGCCTCTGTAGTATGCTTGGGGCCGTGGA
>NC_028646.1:17895940-17901492 GCF_001406875.1 Solanum pennellii
AAGTTATGTATTTCTAAATCCTTGGTCCGGCATCTAGAAAATCTCACTCCGCACCTTGGTCCGGCTACGTGTGTTGCTATCCTAACCCTTATCTTTACCTCATATTAAGCATCGTATTCGATATTTGACTAAGTTATTACCTCGTACCAATCCATACTAGCCTATTAGATAGTATACACTAAATCTATGTTGACAATTCTTTTCCTATTATCTAGCTTCTTGGTCCGGCAAGTAGCATTATGGCGAGTTCTAATGTTGGCCATCCGTTATAAAGACTTCTAAGCAAAAGAATTATTAATACATGCAAGACATTATTCTAGAATTATTAATTTCTTTAGGTGTTATCTCATTATTTTCCTATGGTTCCCACAACCCTAGTTATGGAGTTTAGTTACCCATAGTCATAATCACAATATTCAAATATATTATATATGAATTCATGTACTTACTTCAATGAGAAAGAGTAAAATCCAAAAGTTTTCTTGATTAATCACCAAAAATCACAAACAATCACTTGCAAGCATCTCTAAGTAATCAAGAATCTCACAAAAAGTCTAATGATAATCAAAAGTCTAGCACTAATACACAGAGTCTAATAATGATCCCTAGTCTTACAATGGTCTAGAGTCTAACACTAATACAAGGACTCTATTTGCTGGAAATCTGTCAAAAACGAGGCTGGGTCGACGGATCTCGCGACGGACCGTCATGGACTCCGTCGTCCCATACTTGATGAAATTTCTTCTGCTGCTCTCTTCATTACCCTCGATGGCAAGTATGACGGACCGTCATAGGCACAACGGTCCGTCGAGGGTCTTCGTTCCAGAACACTTAAACTCTTGGAATATGGGTACTGGGATTACTTCTCTGAACTTCATGACGAACCTGCAGGACGGACCGTCATAGACACGCCGGACCGTCGTGGAATCCGTAACCCCACACTTGGTCAGACTTCCCCATCTTCCTTCAGCAGTTGCACTAGGCTGCCACCTACGGACCGTCACAAGCTCCGTAGGTGGTCTCTTCTGCATCTCATCGCTCAAATACCTCCGCATACATCTTTGAACAGATTTCCTGCAAATAAGGAGAAACTTATATAAAAATTAGCAGAAAAAGGCTTTTGGACACACAAAACATAAGGAAAAAGTATTAATAATACCGTGAAATCATGGTATATCAACACCCTTAACTTAAATTCGTTGTTTGTCCTCAAGCGACGCACTATGACTCACTACACAATCCTTGTACAATAGTATCCATGTTTTATCCTTTGCAATCATTTGGCTATCAATCCCGATTAATCTCATCAAATCTATGCATGCTATCACTATTAGGCTTGAATTTTTGTGGGATCAGAACATGACACAGACTCACCATGCATTAACACCTATCCTCTTCAATTTCTCACCGAGGTGCTAACAATTCTGGTATTGCAACTAATGTCCTCACTTTAGAACAAAATCCTCATTTTTCACACAATGATTTCAGTTTGAGTATAAGGATTACTTTTCAACACTCGCTCTCAGAACAAAGTCACACTCATTCATACCTATTGCCATAAGCTTGCCCTTATTTTCACTGCCTTAAGTTCGCCATACAACCCTTAGGATCACGATAGGAATTTCGTAGCTTTTAACA
Organism: Solanum pennellii; assembly: GCF_001406875.1. Taxonomy (NCBI): domain Eukaryota; kingdom Viridiplantae; phylum Streptophyta; class Magnoliopsida; order Solanales; family Solanaceae; genus Solanum; species Solanum pennellii. The sequence goes on from NC_028646.1 coordinate 17,897,579, forward strand.
TAGGCTCAGGGTAAGGTAGGGTATATTTAGGTATACTTTAGTGACTTTTTGCCCTCCTTGACATATCGGCTAAAAATACCATTTCTATCATTTTATCTCGCCCAGTTTCTCATATTCTTTCACCTTGCTATTTTCTCTTCTTTCTTCATTTGTGTAAGTGACTCTCTTCTTTTCTTGCTTGTATTTTGTGTATATTTTTTTGTTTTTCTTTACTTATCGTTCAACTAATTCTTGAGTCACTTTACTTTTGTTCTTTCTTTCTCATTGTTCTTTCAACCCCACTTTCCAGAGCATTCCTCATAATAGCCACCCTCAACTCATGGCTTTGCCATGAGTCAAGGTACACAATACCCAGAGTTGGGTCAGGGCCATAACGATGGTTGTTTACTGCATTAGCCACCCTCAACTTATGCTTTTGGCTTAAGCTGAGGTGCACATGTCCAAGGAGGGACTAGGGCCAACAAATTGCTCCCAGAAAAGATCAGCTGGGGTGAAAAAGAAAGGTCTAATTTAAGCTTAGATCATTTGGATCAATGTAGGATAAATTTCATTTGGTTTTCTTTTATTTAGGCTGAAAATGGGCTATATTGAATAAGGGTCTATGATCCTTTCCTAATTGTCTATTACAGCTTACTTTTAGCAGGACTAACCAGGCAAGTTCTAGCTCAGTACAAATAGTGCACTATTCAAATCTTCCTCACACTCACTTGACATCTCATCACTCTACAAGATTATCAGACACCTAGTTCGAATATTAGACTTAGGGTCACGCAGTGGTGTACCTCTATGTCATGCTTAGAGCCACATATTTATCAATTTCTATTCCTAGATATGCATCATTTTCCATTTTATCAGGATATCATTTTAGCCATCATGCTCCAGAATTAAACTATGTACACAAGATATAGACATGCCGGTTCAACAGAAAAAGTAATCAGTCTCACGGGGAAAAAGAACATAGGTAAGAAAACCCCAAAAGAGGATAGTGAATTGGGCTACTCAGACTTCACCTAGCAGTCACTTTCCATTTACCCCACCACCAACAAAAAGACATGCAATTGTCCCCAATGCATAAAAATATTTAAATACAAGAGTTGTAGGTGAAGCAAACCTGGGGCGCAAAGCACCGACAATCAGCACGGACCGTTGTGATTAGGACGGTCCGTCGTCACTGCCCGTCGTGGGACACATAAAAAAATGGAGACCCTTAAGAGAGGGGTCTCTGACCATCATGACAGTTATGCAGGACGGACCGTCGAGAGTACGACGGTCCGTCGTAGATGTTTGTTTGGAGGACACTCAGAAAATGTGAGAGACCCTTAGGACTAGAGTCTCTGACAACCAGAACGGTTGGTGACTGTTGCAGAGTGATTTTCTGCAGAATTTCCTGGTGATGTGCCTGCAAATTTAAAACCCATTAGTAGAAAATGCTACCATTACTAGAAAGAAAGAAAAAAAAACTATAAGTATTGGGTTGCCTCCCAACAAGCGCCTGATTTAACGTCGCGGCACGACTGAGGACACTTGATGACTTAGCCTTCATCAAGATGGTATGCCTCTATTATTTCATTCCCCGATGCTTTATGCCCAAAATAGAGTTTTATTCGTTCTCTATTCATCTTAAGCCGCACTCCCTCATTGGCTTTTAAATCAACTGCTCCATGAGGGAATACTTGGGTAATCAAGTAAGGGCCAGTCCATTTGGACTTGAGCTTGCCCGGAAGACAAGGCGACCCAGAACTGTCTAAAAGCACTAAATCCCCAACCATAAACTCTTGTTTTGCAATTTTTTGTTCATTTTCCTTCTTCATCATTTCTTTGTGGGATATGGCAGATACAGATTGGAGCTCGCCACTCTGCCTCATGGTCCTACAAATGTTGAAGGTCGCTTCTTCATTGTTCAACCGAAATTTCATCTGTCCCTTTTCCATATCAACTAAGGCTCTACCTGTAGCAAGGAATGGCCTCCCAAGAATAATAGGCACTTCAAAATCGACTTCACAATCAATAATAACAAAATCTGCCGGAAAAATGAATGCTCTCCACTTTTACTAGCACATCATGGAGTATCCCTATAGGCCTTTTCAGCGTTTGATCAGCCATCAGTAGCCGCATCGCAGTGGGTTTTGGATCCCCCAAACCCAACTTCTTGTAGATCGAGAGGGGCATGAGATTTATGCTTGCCCCCAGATCACATAATGCTTTCGCAAAATGTAATGACCCAACTTTACAAGGAATAGTGAACGCACCCGGATCTTATTTCTTTTGTACGAGGGGATCTTGTAGCAATAGCACTACAATGCTGCAGTCTATCATCATCCTCAAAAGTGACCGATCCTTTCTTTGTCACCAGATCTTTCATAAACTTGGCATGACCGGGCATTTGTTCTAGAGCTTCTACTAAAGGAACATTGAAAGAGAGCTGCTTCAGCATTGTTATAAAACGCCGATATTTACCATCCTCAGTCTTTTTCAATAATCTCTGAGGGAAGGGTGGTGGTGGTCTAGGCATGGGAATTACCTTCATAGGGACTTCTGCATCTTTTCCATTGCTCTCTTCTTCCTCGACACTACCCTTTACCACCTTACCATCATCCTTTCTCACATTTTCCTCATTAGACGGCATAGGTGGGTCAATGGTTTGCTACCCACCCCGAGTAGTGATTGCCATACAGTGCGCATCATTTTTTGGATTTTGGACATTGTTGCTAGGAAGAGTGCCCGATTGCCGTGTGTTCACTGTCGCAGATAATTGGGCCATTTGCAATTCGATCTGTTTAATCGATATTGCATGTGTATCAACTTTTTGCCCAATACTAGCTAAATCACCCCTTAACTCTTTAATGTGCTCATCACTAGCATCGAACCTCCTCATCATTTTGTGCAACATATCCTCAACTCGCGCCATACTATCTCCACCATCCCTAGGAGTAACTTCACAATTTTGAGGAGGGACATAGGGCCCATTCCTATCATTTTTGTTACCGTAGTTACCCCTGTTGAAGTTGTTGTCGCGGTTGTAGTTTCCATCTCGGACATAATAAACCTCACGATTATAGTTACCGTAGTTCCGACCTTGGTTCCCTTGACCTTGGCGCCAATTATCCTGATTTGAGCCTTGGGTGCTCGGTCGGAAACCCCCCGTCTGCGCATTTATCTTTTCTGCACCCACTGACATGTTTTAGTACCAACCCAAGCTCAGTTCTCATCTGAGCCATTTCTTCGCAAATCTCATCTGTGGCTGGGTTGTGAGTGGACTGTACTGCGAAGGTGTTTCTCCCTGTATCAGACTTCCTAGTACTCCAAGCTTTATTATTCCGGGAGATTTTCTCTAATTTTTCGGCAATATCAGCATAAGGACATTCCCCATAAGATCCACCTGCTATAGCGTCCAACACCGCTTTATAATAATCGTCCTGTCCCCGATAGAAGTATTCCTTCAGTGACTCATCATCTATACGGTTATTTGGGACACTTCTCAAGAACGAGGTGAATCTATCCCAAGAACTACTAACTGACTCTCCTGGTAGTGCCACAAAGTTATTCACTCTGTCTTTGTGGTTTAGTTTCTTGGAGACCGGATAGTAGCGTGCTAAGAAAACATCACTTAGTTTGTTCCAAGTGAAGATTGAGTTGTATGGGAGCTCAGTGAACCATATAGCAGCCTCTCCCGTCAGTGAGAGAGGAAACACTCTGAGCCCTATTACATCTAAATCCAAATCAGGCATCCCTACACAGCTTTTACACACTGCCCTTACCTTAGCTATATGGGCATGTGGATCCTCAGAAGGTAGCCCTGAAAAACAAACCTCTGGAAGTGAGCATTTGCATCAGGATACTAGTTATCACAAAGGTGTGGCCTGTGGGTAGAGGAGGTAAGACAAGTGGCCCATCGGAGTCTGCTATGTTATCAT